>NC_135212.1:26436761-26452414 GCF_052324685.1 Brachyhypopomus gauderio
ACTGCAGTCTTCCACACACCGTCATCCACTGTCCCTACTGTCCCTCGTGCTCTCAGCCAGCCTGCCCTGTGCAGTGCCCACGCTCTCCCCCTGGAAGAGGAGGCTGGTGACATCACCATGACAGAAACTGGGACCAACCATGAAACAGCTGTTTTAGGGCTTTCACATCTAGCCTGTAATAAGTTAAGGCTTTACCAGTCACATCAATTACAGCTGATTTGATAGAGTTTCAATCATTATAAATATTCATGAACCCCTTATTTAGCTCCGCCTTCTGTTGATATGTGGGACCAAAGAGATGAATCAAAGTCCCAGGGTCATAATGCAGGAACTGGTGGGTGGGCATCAGAGAGAAGCCGGGAACACGAGGTGAGGTGTTTATCTTCTGGAGCTACAAGTCTTCCTGGCACCAGGACATGGACGTGAGTCCTACTGCTACAGAACACAGCGGGGGGTGGGGGGGAGCATTGGGTATGTGGATAGGTTTGTGTATTTGTATTTGTGTGTGTGTGTGTGTGTGTGTGTGTGTGTGTGTGTGTGTGTGTGTGTGTGTGTGTGTGTGTGTGTGTGTGTGTGTGTGCGTGCGTGCGTGCACATGCAGGGCGTACTGCATCAGAGGGCTCAATCACCAGCTGTTGACCAGACATCCGGTCCGGGGGGGGGGGGGGGGGGGGGGGGTGAGGGCTTCAGGACGTGGTCTTGCTGAAGGAGGTCTGCTCTTCAGGACGTGGCCCTGCTGGGGGGGTCTGTGCAGCACTCTGGTGGAATGCCCCGGTAACCCAGCCGCACTGGAGCGAGTGCTGGAGTCAGAGCCTCACAGCTCTGGTCTGTAACGGGTCGTGTCTGAACGCGTGCCAACAGCCCTCCGCATTCTCACTCGCCCTCCGCCACACCTCCCTCTCTCCACAGAGAACACTTGGACAGATCTCTGAGGTCTCTCAATGGGAATACACAGCAGAACACAGGGGCCATGAAGAAACAAGAGAATAATCCCTCCCAGATGCTCCAAATGCAAACACACACACACACACACACACACACACACACACACACACACACACACACACACACATAAACACTGAGATACAACACACACATATCTCTGATAATAATAGATACCCAATATTCTCTCCTATGCACACACACCAACAGTAACAGGTCAGGGTACTGATGGCCTGCGTGAGGCTGTGTAGCCTGTGTTAGGCTGTGCAGCCTGTGTTAGGCAGTAGTGGAACACTGCAATACTAAAGCACATTAATTCCTGTTCCAGTCTGGTCAGCCCATTACCCTCTGACCGCGTGAGTCTGACTAAATGACAAAATTCTCCTGCCGTGCCAGGAAAATCTTTCGACCATGAAGCACGCACACGCATACATACTCGGAGGGGGGAGGCATCGCTGAACAAGGTGTCTCTTTAATGGCTTTCGGCTGCTCAAACAGGCAGAGCATTGTGTTCGTGTGCTATGCCTGCTTTGCTCAGATGAAAGCCAGGACAGGTAACATGGACACATCCCCACACATTGCACACAGGCTGTCCCTGTTTGTGTGTGTGTGTGTGTGTGTGTGTGTGTGCGTGTTTGTGTGGGAGTGTGTATACTGCATGCCTGGGATCTTGCTGTCAGATGTGTGTACTCAGCCTCCCTTGTCATCAACCTACACGCACACACACACGCACGCACTTGTGCCTGACACGCATGGCCCCTCAGTACCCATGCCCTCACCCTGCAACCCGGGCCCTCGCTGCCCTGAACCAACGCCCCCCTCTCTCCTCTCTTCACGTCCAGCTCCCCGGAGCCTGGGGCTTCTTACGGCCAACAAGAGAAAGCGATGGCGGCTGAGGCCTTTTGGCACAGGAAGTGGGGATGAGAGGGAAGGGAAGTGAGCCGCAGGGGGGAGGAGCCTGACGAAGAGACAAAAGGGAGAGAGAGGAAGGAGCTCTTCACAGCTGATCAGTTCAGTCACACGAGCAGTGAGGAGCCTCCACTGTACAGAGATGATTGCCTTGTCAGTGGGGAAGGGGGAGATCCTCTGTGGTTCCAGCCTGGGCTATATTCAGAAGGGTGCGTGCAGTGTGCTGGATAACAGTGAGAAGGTCTTCTAGTGCATGGTCCTGGTAAGTTTGTCTGGTTCACAGGTTTCCCAATGGTTGTGGGTTCCAAACACACCTTCCCCCCAAAACAGTGCTGTTCCACATCTTTGACAGAAGAGGGCAGTGTAACAAACATGGCTCGGTGGACGAAGGCACTATGCTGGAATGATTTTCTAAACCTTGAAGTGTGCACTTGTGTGATGTTGTGGAAGGGCACAAGTAAAAGTGGTGCAAGTATTCAAGGCTTCGGAGGCCTGAGAGCAGACACACTTCTCCACATGCACCTCTTCCTGTATACGTCACTGCAGTGCGATTTGCTGTATTTTGCCACCATGCTGGGTTTAATAGTTGCTGCGGGTTTCACTGTGCTGTTTCACCATGTCCCTATAGCTTTGGACAAATTTGACTGTTAATGCCTTACATACACAGTGATGCATGTACATCTGTCCATGTTTTCTGCTTACCCTTATCATTACAGTTAAAACATGCTCATTCTCCACATCTATTAAAGGCAAAGCACCAAATAGCTGTTTGCTGTAAACATTAATGAAGGGGTGAATGGTCTTAACACCATTATATATGCATTAATGGGCATAACTACATTGCCCAAAGCATTTTAAACATGTATCAACCAGCTGGGAGAAGAACATCAAGACTAAGTTATTGTAATTTTGAATTTCTAAATGGTTCCCAGCAATGTCCTGTTCCTTTATATATACATGATGTCAGCCATATATAATATATAAGATGTGTCAATGATTTTGCTTAAATGTCATTTCATTGCAGTGTAATATTGATCATATTATATCATATTATATCATATTGATCAAGTCTTCCATGTTGTAGCATGATGTTAACAGAAAACAGGTTTCCATTATTTTCCATTATTGTAAACCTTCGTGAAGCAAATATAGCAAAGCCTTACGTCCTGGCTGATACACACTAATATCACTGCAGTGAGTGAAACCTCCAAAACATACAGATACGTGATTCTCAGGACTCCATCAATCTTGATAAAGAACAAGATAAATCATTTATTTGCTTACAGTTACTCTATCTTCAATTCATCTTTGGTTTGTTTGGTTTATCTGAGGAACATCTTGTAATCACAGTGCATCATGGGTAAATGTCTTCACGAAAGCGTGATCTAATGTAGGTTCAGGTTCCCTAAAGAGGAAGCACACCATGTTAATCCTTCATTTAATACATCCACGTTGATTAACCTAATCAGCCAAAGGCCTTCCTTGCCAAACTGCTAACAAATAGTCAATTTCCTTATTTATGGTTCAGAGTGAGATCAGAGTGAGGTCACAGACTACACCTGTGGCAGTCACAGATCACACACCCAAATGTTGACAGGTTTGCTCATACTGTGTGTGTATATGTGCGTGTTTGTGTGTGTGTGTGTTGTGTAAGAGACCATGGTTTACAGGGCCACTAAAGCCTCTGTCACTTCAGCAGATGGTCACACGACACGCGCGGCTGATGGAGTGAATGCAGTTCATCTGCTTTCGTCATTACACTACAGCTTGTTTGAAAAGTAATAAATAAAGGAATAAAGTAGATCATTCAGACCAAATGCAGTGCCTATTACATTTATTACAAGCGCAATTCTGACATGTTAGTTCCTGTTTGCGCGTTTGTATGGAATGATCGTATACTCGTTGGACATCATATTTTTCACTGAAACACGATTTTTCATTGTACTTGCTGCCAGTACATCCTGAGTTATAATTACACACTGACAGGAAATGAGGATACCGCTCAACCTTAAAAGTAACGTGTTAAGGTAGGTTCCATGTTGAGAAAGTGAAAATACACGTCAGTTCTCGAGGTTTTGATCTTTTATTTAAGATAATAAGACGGGCGGTGGAGTTGCGCTCCTGTTCTCTTGGTGGTCATTTCACAAGACAGATGTTAGGAGACAGATGTTAAGAGACAGATGTTAGGAGACAGCCGGTGGCTCACTGCTAGGGCGAGCGAGCGCGCTGCAGGAACGTGGGAGCCGTGTTGTGGTTCCCTCAAACGGATCCAGTAAATTGGAGATGGCGCTGTGTACAGTGTGAGCAAGTTAGCAGCCAAAGTTTGCAGAGCGCAGGAAAGTTCGCCGGAGCACAGGCGACCCGCGACTCTTAACCGGAGTTTTCTTCTCAAATTACTCACGGATTTTCACTGGAACACACACGGCTGGACGAGATACGAAACGTCGCTTCTTTCTTCAGAACTGCGTGCGCTTTCGTGGGATTTTCCTCTTTTTCGGAATACCTCCAAATGAAGAACTGGCGGTCGCTGAACGAGATTACTAACCTGAAGTTTAAACTTGTGTTTGTCTTACACGTGTGAGTAAATGTAAACTACAAATTACGGTGCCACGTTCTGAATCATAGCGCCGTTGTCATAACTTTTTGATATGGATGCGGCTCCGCGTGTAAAATGAACGAACTCCGCGATAAGGACGCAGCGCCGATATCGAGGAAACACCGGCTCATGGCTGCAGCTGTGCCCGGGGAGGAGAGCGCACCGCCGGCCAACGCGTGCAAACCGACTCGTAACGGCATGATATTAGTTCATTGTTTTATATGCGGAAGCGGAGTTACCGCGGGTAAAGAGCTGAAGTTGCAAGTTAAATATCAAGGAGAGAATGGTCCGTTTTTCCCGTTCTTACAAAGCCAGGAGGCAGCACCCGGCGCGGAGGAGATCAGCGCGGACGGCCAGGCTGTGGTGTGCGCCGTGTGCCACTGTTTCCTCGGGGAACAGTGGAGCTCGTTCGAGCGCAGCCGCACGCCCGTGGAGAAGCGCATGTACTGGCTGAAGAGGCCGTATCAGTGCGACTCCCGGCGGATCCCCCAAGAGTGGAACGTCACCTACGACCTGGAGCGAAGAGTCAGTGTGGGCAGTCAGAACTGCGACGGCAACGATTCGGATTTCTCCTCTTTCTCCGATAACGAAAACATGTCAGATCAGGAGTTGGATATAGTGGACAGAGGTGGGAATAAGGACAAGCATCTCAAAGCTTCTGCGGTTAGCAAAGTGTGCAAGGACGGTACTAGAAAACCCAACGTCAGTGTTAAAAACAGTCCTGATTCACAGCGGGTGATACGTTATCCCGTCAGTATTTACGCCGCTCAGGAATTGCCGAAAACGGAGAGCGTTTTGGCGCCCAGGCGCGCATCTAAAATTGTGAATCATGTGTCTCAGTCCCTGGCCCAGTTCCAGGAGAGTCTGGCACCGCGAGGATATGACGGCCCTTCTGTCGAGACACCTGTGCAAGACATTGGACTCATTATCCGCAACAAGCAGTGGCTACCGGAGCGCAATGCCAAACATGCCGCCCCGCGCCTGCCCACAGCCGACAGCAGCTGTAACGCGAGACTGCAGCAGCTCCTCTTTCGCCCGGGCCGTAAAGGCGCAGATGTTGCGGGTGTGAGTTCGCCCCTGTCACCCGCTGACACGCAGGTCACCTCCCTGCAAGACGCCGACATCCCCGCGAGGCGCTCCGCTCTCCACCACTTCCACGCGCCCGGCGACTCCGACGCGTCTGACAGCAACGAGATTAACATAACGAGTGACGACGAGCGGGAGAGCGCGCGGTGCGCCGCTGAGCGCGGGGCTCCTCCACGCGACGGCCAGACAGAAAGGGCACAGGTAGCCAAGTACCAGCCCGGACTGTCCGTCGATGAGTGCGCGTGCTACATCTGCGGCGGCAGGCTGTCCCCGGGGAGGCGCTTCAAGGTGTGCGTGCAGAAGCAGGAGAGAGCGGCGGACGAGCCCTTCTTTCCCTTCCTGTGGCTCCACACGCCCCCGCCGGGCGCCGTGCCCCTCAGCCCGGGCGGCTGCACGCTGGTGTGTGACAGCTGCCACTCGGCTCTCATGCAGCAGTGGCGGGGCTTCGAGCTGGCCGACGTGCCCGTGCTCCAGCGTCTGTACGTGGTGCCGCTCAACGTGGCCACCGCCGACGCCCTCTCCCCGTCGGGCCTCCCGCCCAAATCCCAGTCGGACCTCGTGACCAAGATCCAGCCCCTGGACCACCCGCTGGCCGCTCTGCCTGCTAGGGAGGCCTGCTACCTGTGCGGGCAGGACTGCGGGGCGAGAGGTCAGGCCGGCGCACGCCCGGGCCGGGGCGGGTAAGGCACGAGGTGTGATGTACTTCCCCTTCATAAACCAGCTGCCGTGCCCGCCTAACGCCCGTGCCATGCGCGAGGGGCAGGTGCACTGCTGTGCCGCCTGCTACCTCATCCTGGAGGACATCTGGGCGGCATATCGTCTCTGCCTCAGCGAGGAGCTCATCGCTTCTGTCAGCCCCTTCCTGGGCAGATACCACCAGGCCAGTAGAGGAGCGCTCCCCCCCCGCCGCCCCGACCGTAGCGCAGACCGCCGTCCCCGGCTCCGTTCGGGTGGAGGCGGCCACGGGTCACGCCTCGGTCTGCTACCTTTGTGGGGCGGAGCTCTCGGTGGGGGCGGAGCACCAGCTGCACGTCAACCCCCCCGGGCGGTGCGGGGAGAAGGAACCCTTCTTCCCCTCCCTCGCCATGCTCCCGCCCGCACCCCGCGCTCGCCCGGCCGACGCCACCGGCCTGGTGGCCGCCTGCGCCCTCTGCTACACGATCTGCTGAGCCAGTGGGCTCAGCACGAGGGCTCGGGTCCGGGCCCGTCCAGCAGCCCCTGGTCCCCGCCAGTACAGCTGCGACTCCTTCGTCTAGCTTCTTCTGCCGGCGGGAAAAGAGGAGGCCCTTGGGCCTGCGGGGCGGTGAGCGTCGCCAGGCTGCCCGTCTTCCTGTACCGCCCCGCGGGTCAGCCGCACCCTGGTGGTGGACGACGGCGAGCAACTCACCATCGGCTCCTGCGTGGAATGTAAGCATGGTGCTGGCCGGCCAGAACATGAAGCGTGACGGCGGACTGGACCGAGCGGGGCTCCCGGCCACCAAACACAAGGTAAACACACGCTGTCCAACTCTGGTGTACGCGTCAGCCGGCTCCACTGCACTGTGCTCGGCCCATTTACTGGTCTTGGCATTCTGTCACCCGCTCAGCAGGAAATGCAGTGTTTGTGGGGGCAATAACGTTTATGGGGACCGCAGGGGAAAACTGCGTCTTCCGCCGGTGGTCCAACATTGGGGAGCTGAAGAGCCAAGCTCTCTGAATGCTGTTTAACGTTCCTGACCCAGCCTGTGTCCTGTAGCACTGCAAGGAAGTCCATCCTAAGCAGAGATAAGAGATGATGAACATTGTGGAGTGGGTTGCTGGGTTCCTGTGCTGAAACTGCCTTTGAGAACAACCTGGGACACACTTGGTATCGGGCCGGGCTGTGTTCGTCTCCTGGGTGTGTGTATGTAAAAGAGAGAGTTGAGAGTGTGTTCACACAGGGTGCAAGGTAAGAATGCATGATGAAGTGGTTATGCAGTTTACAGAGAGAGAGAGAGAATCTGTGTGGGTATGTATGTAGGAAGAGAGCTTGTGATGTGTGTGTGTGTGTGTGTGTGTGTGAGTGTGTGTGGCACTTTTGGCTCTGTGATTTTACTCTGTGATTGTGAAGGATGAGCCAGTTCGGTTGTTGTTTACTTTGACACTGCTCCCGTGAAGTCTCCACCCTGCTGGGCTTGAGTGTTTGGCTGGGCTCTTCTGCCCTGTGCCAGCCCCTGCTGGACTCTCCTCTGGGCAGGCCTGCCTGAACCTCCAGGCCCTCGGGTGGGGGAGGCTGTCTGGGGAAGCAGGGCAGTATGCACATCTGGTGTTGGCACACCCCCATGGTAACCTGGACGGAGGGGCCAGCCTTAAAAGACACGCTACAGGTGCACGTTCTCTTCTGAGTGTGTGTGCTCGTGTGCATGCATGTGCAAGTAAAGTGTTGCGCAACTATAGAAGAGACGATGAAGCCAAGGAGTGAATGTGGTATAAACAATCAGAAATGATCTGTGCGCGCTGTTAAATGCAGAGATTTATGCTCGGCTGCAGCTCAGCGAGTGTTTGGGTTTGCGCCCCGCCGCGATTCGTAAGGAGCTCCCAGCGACAGGCGGCGGGTACTTGGCACGTCTCGGCCGGCCGGCCGGCTTCCCCCACCTGCAGCTGTTTGGCCGGGCTGCTACGTGCGGTGCTGAATCAGACCCTGTGGAGCCCCCTAGGCAGGCGAACTCCTGGGACCCTCCTTGCCAATTGTCTTCTAATGTGTTTTTCATTTTTTATCGCTCAACAATATTTATGGCGTGCTTGAAAGATACGGGGCCCCATAGGCCCGTGCTTACCCTGCCTGTTTGGTAATCTGGCACTGGGTAAGTGTGAAGCCATTCGTACGTCTGCCTCCGACAGCGGGGGTGCGACACAGGAGGAGGGGACGTGCGGGAACTGGCTCCTCGCTGAACGAGTGTGCGGGTGGCCCGCCCGGGCCTCTGGACTCCGGGGTGAACGCGGCCAGTGGTGGAGGGGAGACGCTAACGCGGTCATGCAGGAGCTGTCTGAGCACGTCAGCCGTGAGCACGAGCATCTGTGTGTGTGGGTGTGTGTGTGTCTGCGTGTGAGAGGGAGATAGAGAGGGAACGTGCATGCGTATTGCTTCTGTGAGTGGGCGCACCAGAGACGGGACTTGCTGGAAACACCAGCTGTTGTGTTTCATCTTAAGCAAAAAAAATGATTAGAGGCAGAAAGTGTGAGGGCTGGTCTTCTGCTTTCGCTCTCAGCTCTGTGATTGGCCTCCCTCCACACTTCATATCCTCTTATACCCCCGCTTGGCCATTGGGACCTGGGCTTGCTAGCCCGGGGCCAGGTGTGGGGGGTGGGAGACTCAAGGGGGCAGTAGCGCTTGATGTCAAGGTGTTTTTGCCCTGAGGCCAAGCCATGATCTAATGCTTGAAGTTAGCGGACAAGCAGAGGAAGAGTTGTAGGGAGAGGGAGGGAGGGAGATAGAGTGGGAGGGAGTGGGGGAGGGAGGGAGGAAGGGAGAGGGGGGGGGAGGTAGAGAGAGGGGGAGGGGGAGGGTGAGGGGGGTTTGTACTAATGGCGCTCGTGGTAGGAGGAAACAGGTGCTGCGTCCCACAGTGATATGTGATCTGCACTGAAGCACGGCTGTCCTCACTCGTGCGTAGGAGTTGCACATCTGCTCCTCCTCCTCTCTTCCCCTCTTCTTCTCTTCCTCTCTTCCCCTCCTTCTCTCCTCCTCTCCTCCTCTCCTCCTCTCCTCCCCTCTTCCTCTCCTCCTCTCCTCCTCTCTTCCTCTCCTTCTCTCCTCCCTTCTTCCTCTCCTTCTCTCCTCCTCTCCTCCTCTCCTCCCCTCTTCCTCTCCTCCTCTCCTCCTCTCCTCCCCTCTTCCCCTCCTCCTCTCCTCCCCTCCTCCCCTCTTCCTCCCCTCCTCTCCTCCCTTCTTCCTCTCCTCCTCTCCTCCTCTCCTCCCCTCCCCTCATTCCTAAGCTCACACTTTTTCACTGTAAAAATTTTCCCCCCTGATTTTTTGTTGTCAACTTTCAGCCTTGTTGTTTGTATTTTGCCCATGACATGCAGCTCATCACGTGCTGTTATGTTTTTCTTCTCCATGCGTGTGTCTCCTGCTCTGCTGCGTGTTCTCCTGGGTAGGGACACGCGGGGCACACGTGCTTGTGAGGAGACAGAAGCACGTACATATACACTTTATATATAGAGATCACTTATGCCTGGATTTCCATCACAATTACACGTTGCACACCTGGCCTGAGGGTGGCACCAGTGAGCGCAGAATAGATGATGTAGCATTATGTCATAGCACTCCTGTCTTTAGTACCAACACGTCCACCTGGGCAGAGTGAACTCACACTAGTTGTTCACATTTGGTGCACGTTGAAGAACTGCACCAATTTAGGGATTACCAGCTAGTTACATGACTTCCTGCCAGGAGTGTGAGTGTTGTGCAGTCTTGCATATGAACATAAAAGCACATTCCACCGATACGAGAAAGAAGTGGACTAAATGGATGGTGTGTGTGTGTGTGTGTGTGTGTGTGTGTGTGTGTGTGTGTGTGTGTGTGTGTGTGTTGTGCTCCCACCAGAAGGACGATGAGAAGGGACGGAATCTGTATGTGTTTGGGTTTTCTGTGTGCATGCGAGCACGTGTGAGCTGTCCTGTAATGACAGCAAACCTTGTGAATATGCAATTATGCAATATGCAGTCAATGAGGTATTTGGCATGGCAGCAGCTCTGTGCAGGTGTTGGCGGAATTGTGTTTAATGATTAATAACGCGTGGAGGAGATTTAAACACATGGTGGTCTGCACACAGTCAGCCTACTCTAATAGACACAGACAGACACAAACCTGTCATTAATTTCAGTTTCGTAAATGTAAGATTTCTCTAGACTTTCACTGGTTTGTATGCAAAGTTTTTGTGCAGTGTAATTTGATCTAGTGCTGGGGATGTGATCTATTTCTCATTCATTCTGCATAATCCACCCAAGAGCAGGAAATACTACATTTTCCATGAGGCATTTGTGATGACTCCATGCACAAGGCTCGGATGCTGAGGTCAGACAAGGAGCCCAAAATCCCAAACAAGCATGCACATGTGACTGTGTGTGTATATGTCCAGGTGTGTGTGTGCATGCATCCGTGTGTGTGTAAGCATGAACTCGATTGCTTTATTATGCCAGCACTGAACTTACCAGGGCATATTACCCTTCTGATTTACATGGTTCATGCGTTGCTCTCTCAACAAAGACTAATAAGCCCTTGCCCGTTTCAAAAATGACCATATTACTCAACCCTCCAGACACCGTCAATACAAACCAAACCATCTAGGTCCAGCGTCTGCCCCTCATCCTGGTGGTTAGGACAACACTGCATCAGCTCGTTGGCCAGCATCACCTTGCTGGTTCCCTCTCCTCCAGAGGAGAACAGCTGTCTTCTCGGGCTGCCCAGACAAAATGGCGTGTCCTGATGGTGCTGGCAACAGCTCGGGAGGCTCAGCTTGTGCGTCTCGGCCCAGATCCTGCAGAGTTTCAGGGGATTTACTTCCAAGCTCCTGGAAGTTGGTTCACATTTATGTGGAGAGGTTAGACGAGCGAGGCTCGCTGGAACTGAGCTGTCTGGGTAGGTGGGTGGTTAGCTCGGGGGAGGCGTGAGGCGCTATGAATGGGGCTGGATGGATGGATGGTGGGAGAGCTGTTTGTCTTAACTTGGCCAAGAGACGGAAAGAGGATCCATCCAGATTCGGAGGAGAAAGAAGTCTTCTGTGGAGCTGCTCGAGCCTGGATGCTTCAGTGTGTGTGTGCGTGTGTGTGTGTGCGCTCACGTACTCTCGCATGTGTTGTGTTTTTTAATCCTATTTCTACGTGTATTAAAAACAGGAATCCTTAAGATATCTTAATTTGTCTTGAATACATTTTTGTGTGTTCCTGCATCCAGCTAACCTCCAGAACACTAAATGTTCTGTATGCATGAACCTTTGTGTCATGGTTCTCTATGACTCAGATGTCTTTGCTTTGGCTGATCTCACTCCGCCTCATTGTGATGTTTGGGCGCTCTGATATGTCATCAGAATGGTGCTAACACTCCACCTCTAAGAGCAATTAAAGAGACCCTCTGGATTTGAAGAGACTATGAGAAACTGAAAGAAAAAAAGTAGCACAATCCATCTCATTATTGGTCCAGAGGTCCATCCAGAACATTCTAACAGAGATATGTGTTTTTTAACGTTACTCTAACAGATCAAGGAATCATGTGATAAAATGGCCGTAGTGTTGCTACCGTTTTTGTATATATTATTGCATTTTCTGTATTGTTGCCCAGAGTCATTGAATGGTGTGACCCTAGTGCTGCGTTTCTCAAAGTGTGGGGCGCATGGGTATTGCCGGTGGGGCGCAAGCAATTGGAAGAAATGAACCTTTTTAAGCCTGTCGTTTTAATGCCTGTTCGTTTTGCATAAGCCCCGGATGTTTAAAATGTCTGCGGAACAGTGTGAACCAGATCCGGCCCTTTAATGAATTTGCCACCCCCCCAACAAATCACAATCGCCACCCCCCCCCCCGTTAACAAATTACCCCCACCCCCCCCCCCCCCCCCCCACCATCAACAAATCACGATCGCCACCCCCCATTTGTATTTTATTACCATTTTGTTTGGGTGATATGGGACAGGTGGAATTTCCCCTTCTTCTGAGGTGGGAAAAGATAGAAAAAGTTTGAGAACCACTGCCCTAGTGGGTCAGGGCAGCCCAGGAGGAGGTCAGTCTGCGCCTGACGAGACTGCGGCTGCCTGATCGGCTTCAGCCCCTTTGAAGCAGTCGGTTTGCTGATGGCATGCGGTTGGCTACGGAGACTGTGGAGTCACACAGTCATGTGTTTCGTTGTTTAAGCCTTCCTTGCACGTGTCTGTAGGAGTGAAGTGTGTGACTTTATTCAGATGCGGGAGTGCCGAGTTGTCCTGCATGGCGTTTCGTGGGTCTTCAAGCTGCTCACTTGCAGCGTCGATGCATTCAGTGGGTCTCCCGACAGTCACGGTGCAGTGAGACGGCACTGGGACCATGGGGAATGATGCTGGCGTGCTCTCTCTCTGCCTATTTCTCCCTCTCTCCCCTCCCTCTCTCTCACTCTATCTCTTCCTCGCTCACTCTCTCTCTCTTCCTCCCTCTCCCTCTCTCTCTCTCCTTCTACCTCTCCCTCTCCCTCTCTCTCCTGACTCTCCAGGGACCTGGAGCTCAGGCTGCCTTGAAAAAACTTGACTGCACTGCTGACAGTGAGTCACAGGAGGACTGGAACACAAAATGCCCTTTTGATCTTTGATGCAACTGCAGAGACCTCCCCAGAGCCCCATTGCTAACCCAGCACACGCTGACGCCCCCAGACCCCTGCAGCAGAGAGCTTAGGTGGATTAAACACATCCACAGCAGAGCCCAGACCTGCAGCAGCACCTCCTGCCTTAAGTGGGGCCCTCTGTTTTGTAGGAATCTGTAGATTTGATAGATAGCTTTAGCTTTGCTGTGTGTGTGTGTGTGTGTGTGTGTGTGTGTGTGTGTGTGTGTGTGTGTGTGTGTGTGTGTGTGTGTGTGTGTGTGTGTGTCGCCAGGTGTCGGGCATCAGGGGAAAATGAAAAGATGTGTGCATGAATGAGATCAGAGGTCACACAGGTGGACGACTTCATGGCTACATTCTGTCTTGGAGTACACAGGGTCATCGTGGGCTCTCTGCTGGCAGAAGGGAATGACTAGCGTGGGATGAAGTTCATACAGCTTGGAGCTGGAGTGTGCTTATCAGCTGCACGTGTGCACAGTGTGGACAAGACGACGGTTGAAGGATTTAGGAGCCTTCTCCACTGCACTGCTGCTTGAATGGTGGTCTTTTTAACCTGTGTGTGTGCATGCGTGTGCATGCGTGTGTGCATGTGTGTGTGCGCATGCGTGTGTGCATGTGTGTGTGCGCATGCGTGCACACTCTTGGCAGGTTTCAGTCTCTGTTGTTGTGTTCTTCTGAACTCCAGTCGAACTGAATGAATGGAGGAGTCTCTGGTCCCGTGTGAACCTCTTTCTGTGCCATCCAGCCATTGTCCTCTAACCTGGAGTTTGACTGTAGCCAGCAAACAGCTCAGCACTGGGATGGGGGGGTCTTAGGGGCTGGGTTTGCTGGGGACCTGGGAGGGGCAGGGGGTCTCTGTGTGGGGGTGTGTAGGGTGTAGGAATGGAGAGTTATCTCGGGGACTGGGATTGGGGGGTGTAAGATGTGTAGAAGTGGGGGAGTATCTATGGGCTTTGGGCTGGGGGTGCCTCGGGGCTGGGGTGCCTCGGGGGCTGGGGTGCCTCGGGGCTGGGGGTGTCTTGGGGGCTGGTGCTCTTGGCCCAGGCCCCAGCCTTTCAGGCCTCCCGGACTGGGGCCCTGAGACTTGGCAGCCCATCCTGACCTTGGCCATAGTCTTCAATCCCTCTCAGAACACTGTGCTGATTTCTAGTGCTGGCAGGAGGCCAGGAACATCCTTCTCCTTCATTCTCTCTCTCCTCTCTAATTCTCTCTCTCCATCTTTCTTGCTCCTTCTGTGTGTGTCTCCCCCTGCCCATCTCTCTGTGCGTGTCTCCCACTGGACACCGGACCTCCCTCTGTGTGGGCACTGGATACACAGCTTACTGAAGACAATGCCCGACAGGGCGCTCGGAATGAGAACGAGCGTCTGTGTGTGTGTGTCATGGTTGGTATGTAGGGAGGAGGCACTCTGTGGGAGGGGCTTTGGTGTGCTGTTTGGTGCTCGGACAAACCTGAAGCCAGTGGCAGAAATTTGTTTTTCCTCTCGCTCTCCCCTTGGAAAAGAGTTGGGCTCTTTTTTACCAGCCTTTCCTGTTGAAAGTCTGTTCCTGCTCATGTGGTACTTCACACACACACACACACACACACACACACACACACACACACACACACACACACACACACACACACACACACACACACACACACACTTCAGTGGCCCCTGTTAACGTGAGCTCCTATCTGCCCTCAGTACACTAAGTGCTGTTGACTGCAGGAGCACATGGTTTGGCTTAACAGCTCGTACCATATTTCCTCTGGGCTCCGAGTGTGCAGGTCCCGAGTCCCCCACCCCGTCACTAACACTCAGCCCTCGCTAATGGGCTGTTCCCATCCTGGAAGGACAGAGATCTACCCTGTTTAGTGTGTGTTTTCCTGCTGTTATGCACCTGATTACCAAATTAGCTAATTATCCATGCCTTGAACATAATCTGCAGGAGTGACTACAGACCGCTGCACTCACAGCCTGGAGTTCATGAGCAATTGCTCCTGGAGATATTGGTGAATAAGGTGACTGCTGCAGCTTGAAATATGTGCTAAGCAGGTCTGATGTGATGACACCAGCATATGCCAGGAACACACACACACACACACACACACACACACACACACACACACACACACACACACACACACACACACACACACACACACACAACCTGTGCATGACAATGAAGACTAGGGTTATGTCAAAAGTGAGAGCCGTAGTAGGGGAGTGGGTGTGTTTGCGTTAGAAAGAATAAACTCTGGAAGATTTAGTGTGCTGGCATGTGTGGAACTCTGTGAGCCACTATAGAGAACAGGCAGGTGTTCACGTGTAGGTAGGGAACACACAGGTATTAAGGAGACTGGATGGCCTGCTGGTATTGGCATTGGGCTTCCCGTCCATCCTGAGACAAAGTCTCTTGTCCAGTGCTAGAAGAGACCGAGTCAGAGCTCTGAGTACTTCTGCTAGGCTGTGCCCCAGCCCGGCCTGTGGAGAAGATTGGCCCTGTTGTGTTCTTTAACAGCGGACACAAGCAGACAGTGACAGTGTGGAGCCATGAAGTCTGTGTGTCTTTGTTCAACGAGACCACACGTCTCATCCACACATCTCTCCACGAGCTCACAGCCAGTTTAGCCCAGTTGAAGTCATGTGTTATTCAGAGCAGAGACAGTGTGTCTCTGGAGGTGGAGAGAGCGAGCGAGAGAGAGAGAGAGAGAGAGAGAGAGAGAGAGAGAGAGAGAGAGAGAGAGAGAGAGAGAGAGAGAAAGAGTTAGAACTTTGCTAAATGTTAACATATCATATATAGTTACAATATCCTGTTAATGTTTAATTGATTTG
>NC_135212.1:26452914-26457914 GCF_052324685.1 Brachyhypopomus gauderio
AATTCAACAGCTCCACCTGTGCTGTGTGTGTGTGTGTGTGTGTGTGTGTGTGTGTGTGTGTGTGTGTGTGTGTGTGTGTGTGTGTGTGTGTGTGTGTGTGTGTGTGTGTGTGTGTGAGAGAGAGAGAGAGAGAGAGAGAGAGACCATGTTACTGTGTTGTTTTTCTCTTAATGAGAGGGCGTTGTTTCGCTGTAATTGCTTTTTAATTGGCTATTTGATTTTATCGCTCCATCTGAGTGACACGAATTAAAGGCATCCTGATGCACAGGGTTTCCCACCCTCTGCCCAGGGGGCAGGGAAGAGCCAGGACCTCATAGCACAGAACACAATGTGTGTCCATCTCTTCAAACAGAGAGCCTGCATATGGGAGGGGGTTGATGTGTACACACTCACTCAAGCCCTCTAAAGCCTCGATTGACCATAGAAGAAACGTCTGAATAGCAGAAATTGTAAGAGTGTTCGCTTTCAAAATCCTTCTCATTGCTTAGTTCAGTGGAGTCTCTATAGCAGCTGTACACATCCAGGCATGCTGGCGTTGTTGGGGCTGCCGTGTGGAGCTGTGAGGGGGACGTTGTTCTAGGGGGGGTTGTTCCAGGGGGGGTTGTTCTAGGGGGGGGTTGTTCTAGGGGGGGGTTGTTCCAGGGGGGGTTGTTCCAGGGGGGGTTGTTCTAGGGGGGGTTGTTCTAGGGGGGGGTTGTTCTAGGGGGGGGTTGTTCCAGGGGGGGTTGTTCTAGGGGGGTTGTTCTAGGGGGGGTTGTTCTAGGGGGGGGTTGTTCCAGGGGGGGTTGTTCTAGGGGGGGTTGTTCCAGGGGGGGTTGTTCCAGGGGGGGTTGTTCCAGGGGGGGTTGTTCTAGGGGGGGGTTGTTCTAGGGGGGGTTGTTCTAGGGGGGGGTTGTTCTAGGGGGGGTTGTTCCAGGGGGGGTTGTTCTAGGGGGGGTTGTTCCAGGGGGGGTTGTTCTAGGGGGGGTTGTTCCAGGGGGGGGTTGTTCCAGGGGGGGGTTGTTCTAGGGGGGGGGTTGTTCCAGGGGGGGGTTGTTCTAGGGGGGGTTGTTCTAGGGGGGGGTTGTTCTGACTTCTCCTCACCAGAGCTGCTGCCACACAAAGGACACAAAGGCAGAGCGGAGGCAGGCAGGCAGACCCGCGCCTGCACTATATACGGCTCCTTCATTTTTAATGTGGGCTGGCCCACCACACACCTGCCAGTCCTCTGACAGACACACACACACACACAACAAAGTGCATGTACACACCTGCAACACAGTGCGCACAGCGTGGTTGTTTAACTCAGTGCAGTACATGTAAATGTCCAGCAGAGGGCACAAAGGTCAAAGTCCAGGTGGACTACAGCTGGCCATCACCATTGTTTTCAGTATTATGTACCAAGCATGTTTCTTATAATAATTATTTCCAACAAAAACAAACAAACAAAAACACTGGCTGTCTTTGACTGTCTGTGCCATTTTTATCTTCAAATGTAAGACTCATAATTTTAAACACTGGCAGACAAAAGCTGACGTCATGTTGGCATGTACAGTGATTTTGGGACCCCGATGTCTTCAGAAGCAGCTCACAGCAGACAGTCAAGCACAGCCCTCTTAATGAGGCACGTGAAAAAGCACCACGGTGGCGCTGTGTGGGCGGAGGTGCGTGGGCGGAGGTGCGTGGGGCGGAGGTGCGTGGGCGGAGGTGCGTGGGCGGAGGTGTAGGCAGGGGCGAGGCGAGGTTTCTCCCACCTGCTTGGTGAGTGTTACTGCTTCTGACATGTCTGAAGCACTGTTGCCCACTGGCTGTTCATCATGAGCCCCTCCCCCTCCTCCCGCGAGCCCCTCCCCCTCCTCCCGCTCCCTGCGAGCCCTTCCAAAGCCATTAGCAGAGAGGGGGCTCTGGGGAGGGGTGGGAGGGGGGTTCACGGGGGGGGGGGGGCTGCCTTGCTGCTAAGCGCAGCGTGTTAACAGCAGTGAGCGCAGGAGGGGAACCACAGGGCTGGCCAGACGAAACGTGGCTGTCAGAGACATTTAATCATCCCCGCGAGCCCAGCAGAGCGGCAACGGGTCACTGGCCCAGACATTTACGTGCAGGAAATGGCGCTCCGATGGGCTTTTCTCTAGCACGGCCGCCTAAGCGAGACCCGAGTGCTCGCCAGCAGGGGGCAGCAAGGGGTCAGCGCATGCCTGCCGCCAAGGACCATAAGCACTTACCCTCTTCCATCAGCCCAGGAGAGTGTGCCTTCCTCTCCACCCGTCTCCTCCTCTCAGAGCCTCTGTCGGAGGAGGAGGAGGCTCCTGTGGGTCGTGGTGTGCACTCTCTCTCCCAGAGCTGCTTCCTGCTAGGCTTTGGTGTGCAGTCATGTTAGCAGCCTGACGCAGTAACTCTCCACAAATACGGCTCTTCTTAACACTGCTCCAACATTCCTGGACTGCAGAGTCGGTTGCCTGACAGCAAGTGTATGCTTGTGTGTGTGTGTGTGTGTGTGTGTGTGTGTGTGTGTGTGTGTGTGTGTGTGTGTGTGTGTGTGTGTGTGTGTGTGTGCGCGGTGCGCGCGCGCGTGCGCGTGTGTGCACGGTGGGGGTGATTTGAAAACCAACTCCTGCATTTAACCTTCTACTTGGTGTGAGCCCAATCTGATCAGACAACCATGTCATTCACGGTATCTGCACAATAATGATCCCTCTCTCTCTCCGTCCATCCCACAGTCAGAGTCGGGCCCGCGTGGGGTCAGCAGAGACCGGCTGGGACCCGATCCAGTTCCGGCTCAGGAGAAAGGGGGCCCCTCGGTTCCGACCCACCTAATCGGAAACCCATACGCGTTTAGCCTGACCCCCGGATCAATGATGCAGGACTCACGCTTTCAAGCCTTGAAGTGAGCACGTTTGTCTCCTCTGTCCTCTGTTCCTTCTCCATACGCGTCCTGATGCTCTCCCACAGTCTGGCAGCGAGTTGTCATACTGACTGCACTCTGCTGTGTGTGTGTGTGTGTGTGTGTGTGTGTGTGTGTGTGTGTGTGTGTGTGTGTGTGTGTGTGTGTGTGTGTGTGTGCGTGTGTGCGTGTGTGCATGTGTGCGTGTGTGCGTGTGTGTGCGTGTGTGTGTGTGTGTGTGTGTGTGTGTGTGTGATAGCCTGCCCAGGCAGATGCCCCACACAGTGCCCCCTGCTGGTGTACCGGAGGAGTACCTGCGTGGTTTCCGGCCCTACGCCACAGCGGAGGAGCTGCGTGTTCCCTCTCTGCCCCTGGGTCTGGACCCGGCCACGGCTGCTGCTGCTGCAGCCTACTACCACCCCGGCTACCTGCCCCACCCCTCCTTCGCCCCCTACAGGTGAGGGCGCCTCCATCTCAGCACAACTCACTGACAATATTCATGTGTTTTGATGTTCATGTGCATAAAGTGTCATTAACATATTCATCGAAGAACGAAATCCCAGAGTTATACTGATGTGCACACACACACACACACACACACACCTACACACACACACTTGCTGGTTGATTAAGGTCATTTCACAGACAGGTCAGGTTTCATTAAGGTAGTAATGTGTCCATATGGAAACGGTTAATGAAGTCAAATCACACATGATTCTGTCTTCCTGCTCCGCCCCTCTGGTAATCACCCTCTCTCGCTCTCTTTCAGGATGGACGACCCCTTCTGTCTTTCTGCTCTGAGGTCTCCATTCTACCCGCTGCCTGGAGGGGGCGCCCTGCCCCCGCTACACCCGTCTGCTGTACCCCTCCACCTCCCAGGGGTGCGTTACCCTGGAGACCTTAGTCATGCCTCACTGTCCAGCCTGCAGTCTGAGCGCCTGTCTGAAAGGTACACACACACACACACACACACACACACACACACACACACAGCACACACCCACACCCACGCACACACACACACACACACCCACGCACACACACACACACACAGGCTCTTACACACACACACACGCGCACACACACACACACACACAGGCTCTTACACACACACACACACACAGGCTCTTACACACACAGTCACACACACACACACACACACACACACACACAGGCTCTTACACACACACACACGCGCACACACACACACACACACACACACAGGCTCTTACACACACACACACACACAGGCTCTTACACACACAGTCACACACACACGCACACACACATGCACATGCACATACACAGGCTCTTACACACACAGTCACACACACACACACACACACACACACACACACACACACAGGCTCTTACACACACACACCACACACACACACACACACACACACACAGTCACACCACACACACACACACACACACACACACACACACACACACACACACACACAGGCTCTTACACACACAGTCACACACACACGCACACACACATGCACATGCACATACACAGGCTCTTACACTCACGAAGCGTGTGTGTGCGTGCTTGTGTTAAAGTTTCTCTCTGTCTGTCTTCGCAGGCTCCAGATGGAGGACGAGCTTCGTCAGAGAGAGAGGGAGAGGGAGAGGGAACGAGAGAGGGAGAAGGAGAGAGAGAGGGAGGCGGAGAGGGAGAAGGAGCGTGAGAGGGAGAGGGAGAGAGAGAGGGAGCGAGAGAGAGAACGCGAGAGGGAGAGGGAGAGAGAGAAGGAGCTGGAACGTGAGCGTGAGAGGGAGCGAGAGAGGGAGCGTGAGCGGGAGAGGGAGATGGAGAGACAGAAGGAGAGGGCGGCACGGGAGAAGGAGCTGCAGGTGGCCAAGGCCATAGAGAACCACTACCTGACGGAGCTGCAGGCCCTGCGTGGCCAGGCGGAGGAGCGTGCGAAGGAGAGACTCACCCCCAACCGGGCCGGTAAGAGGCTCCGCCCTCCTCTGGCCTCTCCGTGACCTCCGTCTCCGTGTTTGGATGTCGGGACGTCTAGTTTCCTAACGCTTTCTAAAGTTCTCCTTTCTTCATTCTCCAGATAAAACCAAAGAGCCTGCCCTCGCCGCTCCCAAACCAATCCAAGCAGGCCTTCACCCTTCTCTA
>NC_135212.1:26462914-26522914 GCF_052324685.1 Brachyhypopomus gauderio
ACTCCGTCAGTGCCAGACCGACCACCCCCCCAGCCCCCGTTGGGCCTCCACACTCGGGTGACTCCTCCACTCATGCCGATCTGCTCCGTCCTCTGTCGGACGGCCTCCGGCCCAAGGAGCCCCCGCTCCCCCTCCCCTTCCCAGACAAGGGCCGTGCCAGCGATGGCGTCCCCGCCAAGAGGCCCTCCTGCCTGCTGAGCGCCGCGCGGCCGCCCCCCCACCTGAAGGAGGGCCCCGTCAGCCTGAACGGCAGGCCCCGGCCCTGGGAGACCTTCACCGCGGAGGAGTTTGCTCAGCAGTTTCACGAATCCGTGCTGCAGTCCACCCAGAAAGCGCTGCAGAAGCACAAAGGTAGGCGGCTCTAATTTTACGCCGTCCCTCAGGGCGCCGTCCGGGGGCCCGTCGTGTTCTCTCACTTTTTGCTGGGGAAAAGTCTGACATTTCTGATTATTCCGTCCCTCTGTTCCCGCCCGTCTGTCCACCAGGTGGCGCCGCCTCCACCACTGAGCTCAACCACGCCGTGGACTCGTCGGTGCACTACAACATTCCGGAGCTGCAGGGCGGCCCGGGGCGTGGGCCTCACGCTCACACACACACACACGCTCACACACACGCTGCAGCTCCGCCCAACGGCATGCACTGCCCGGCCAGGCCCCGACGAGACCCGCCGCCGCCCGCTAGCCGGCCCGAGCTCTCTGCTGAGGAGGACTCTGATGAAGGGGAGGACGAGGAAGAGGAGGAGGAGGAAGACACTCCAGCACCAAGATGGCAGGGAATCGAGTCCATCTTTGAAGCCTATCAGGAATATGCTGAAGGTGAGTTAGGTTGGGAATGACATTTCGGAGCGTTGGGGATGCAGCCTCCTGATTGGTTGAGGTAGATGAAGTTGATTGGATTATTTTTCTTTCTTTTTTTGAAGGAGGGAGGTTCCTATGGTGTTTGTTTGTAGAGATTCCCCACAGCAGATGGCTGTGGTCATTAACCATGCGATGGTCCTGTTTGAGTGGCAAATACTAGAAATGCTTGCCTGCCATTTTGAGTAACCAAACACTGTTGACGTGGGGTGTTCAAGTGATGGTCACTCATCCAGATTCTCAGTTTCCATTTAACCTTAAGGGCAAAAGAAATACAAAAACAAAACATGATTTTCTGTACAGTTCTGGACATTAGTGTTAGGTTTTCAGAACTATGGCTTTGTCAGAAAGAACTTTCCTGTTATGCAGGAAATCTTTATTCCACTGAAGATGTCCACAACTTGGTTTGTTTTTGAAGGCAAAACTATGTTACACTAGAGTGTACCTATCCACTCTCATTACCAAGACACTCTCTGGGGATGTGTGTGTGCGTCTGTGTGTTCCCTGAGGGATGTTAGACCTTGCTGTCGCTATGGTAATTGGTGTGTGTGTGTGTGTGTGTGTGTGTGTGTGTGTGTGTGTGTGTGTGTGTGTGTGTGTGTGTGTGTGTGTGTGTGTGTGTGTAGTGACAATGTTTGCCATTGTTGATGCTAATGAGAGTGTAGGTCATTCCCTCTCTCCCCATCCCCTCTTCATATCTCTTTCTTCCTGTCTCCTCATTCTCCTGACCCTTTGTTCTCTCTCTCTCTCTCTCTCTCTCTCTCTCTCTCTCTCTCTCTCTCTCTCTCTCTCTCTCTCTCTCTCTCTCAACGCTCCTCCTCTCTGCCTTTCTCTCATCTCAGAGCAAAGCATAGAGCGGGAGGTTCTGCACAGCCAGTGCCGGAAGCTGGAGGCTCAGCACTTCAACCTGACCCTGACTGCTGAACAGCTCTCCCGTTCCATGGGGGTAAGCGTCATGTACCTGTCCCCCTCCGCCCTTAATGAGTCTATGAGACTGCCTTCCAGGATTGGAGGGCACTAGTTCTGTTGGGTCTTTTCCAGCATGGGGTTGTTCTTAGTGGTCAATGCGGCCATGCGCCTCAGATGTCGGGTGTGTGTCTAATGTCCGTGTGACCTCCTGCAGGAGCTGATGGGCCAGAAGCAGAAACTGGCTGCCGAGAGGGAGAGGCTCCAATCAGAGCTCGAGCACTTTAGGAAGTGCCTGACCCTACCACACATGCCCTGGTCCAGGACTCACTTCAAGGGCTATCCTCCCAGGTGACATCCCCCACCCCCACGCCACCCACACTTCCCCCCCGCCCTCCCGTCCCCCCCCCTCAGAAGGCCAGACCTCCACCTCCTCCAGCGTGGGGAGTCTCCCGGCACCCCTGTGTGGAAACAGGTGGAGAGATGGTGCACCGTGGTCACACCGAAGAGGACTGACGCTGAAAGGCCAAGCCCAAAAATGTGCCATGAGTGTAGGACTGGAACCCCACCCCTCCCCCTCCAGCCTGGATCTGATTGGCACGTCCGGTATACATCGAAGAGTCCTTTGTCCAAAACACACGTGTGCTCCGAGGCACAGAGCAGTAGTCCAAAGCTCACCATAGCACCACTGAATTAACACACACACATACACACACACATACACACCAAGCAGGCTTCAGACATGGCTTGCTTTAAGTGAACTGTATGGTCACGATGGACTGTGACCCAAAATCTCCATTGCCATCCCCAGACACGGTAAACGTCAGTTTTATACCAGTATGCGCCAGCCGCTGAAATGCCAACCCGCCTGAAGATCCAAGGGGCTTTCAACCCGAAATGCACTTAAAACATTCAGAAGAACTACCTGGAGGTACTGTGTTCTATCAAGGAACTCCTTGCAAATTAGGGGGGAAAACAATGCACATTTTTGTGAAAAAAAAAGGAAAATGTTTTATTCAAGATAGATGATTGAGAATAAAGTTTTTAAAGAGGTGCTTCAGCCTTGTATTGTAAATATCAAAACAAAAAGAAAAAAGAATTTTGTATGTTTTTATTACAGTAATTGTTCTGCCATTTTTTTTTTATATGTTCCCGCTTTTTAGGGCGTTAAGCTGAAGCTTGCTTTTAGTGTTTGTATTGCTGCTGGTCAGGATAAAGGAGGAAGGAAGAGCTCAGTACCCTCCATGTGCGCGCCTGTGTGTGTGTGTGTGTGTGTGTGTGTGTGTGTGTGTGTGTGTGTGTGTGTGTGTGTGTGTGTGTGTGTGTGTGTGTGTGTGTGAGTGAGAGAGACAGTGTGTGTGATGGAGAGATTGTGTGTGCGCACATGTGCGCTAAAGTAGCATCAGTCCCCAGGTCCGCTGTCTCTCTAGAGTCGGTCCACAGGTTCACTGTCTCTGTAGAGTCTAGTCAGGCCCTCTGAACAGAGCCCCAGTCCTCCAGTCCACACTTTGGACCACGTGTGTCCTTCCGTCTGTTCACTGTAGAGGTTTGAGTCTTTCTGACTTGTGTTGAAGCAGCACGTGTCCTCTGTCTGATCACTCTCCAGGTCTGAATGTCAAACTCATCCCACACATGTTCTAGAGCATCTAAGCCGTGAGCCAAAGAAGCTGTTGAAGAACATATAAGCATTTGGTTAGCGTGGAGAAAGCGCTTTCTCTTGGATATACTTTATTACAAGACTCCTTTTAATCAGTGAGTACTGTGCCAATGGTACCCACCCAATCCCTCCGAGAGGCCATGCCAAAAGTAATCGTGCTTCTCTAAGCTAAATTCAAAATTCTTTATAGGCCGTTCAAAAAAAAAAAAAAAAAAAACTTTTTTTATTCATAAGAAAGCCTCCTGTACTTCGAGAATCATTTTTGCCAATAACATTTATGCCTCCCTACAAACATGCAAAGTAATAATCACGTCATATTCCATCTGATTAAAATATGACAGTTACTTGAATAAATTTAGCTGTTGCCTGGAAAACAGTGAAATGATTCAAGAAGTTTTTGGTCAAGTAACCAGGCGAACAAAATATTTGTTCAATGTTCTGTTTAAGTCTTTATTTTTGAAAGGCCCAGTATTTAACAAAAACGCCAATCTCTGCTCCTCCTGTCCTGTTTCATCCCTTGCAACCCCTCCACATGCAGCAGCCAGATGATCCCCACCCTTTCCCTCGGGGAGTGTGTGCCCTGTCTAGGCCGAAACAGCAGCAGCGTCTGTGTGTTTGTGAACTGGATTAGCAATGGCTTAGAACTAGCACGTACCGCCGTGTGCTGATTTAGCATTACTCCAGAGCAGGCCAGGCTGTGGTGTTCTACTTGACAGAAGGCTGTGCTTTATCTGACCCCTCCCTCCATCCCAGGTTCATGCCATTAGCACGCTCAAAAGCCTACAGGATGGGCAGGTTTAGGAGGCGGTTCCATGTTTACAGAACCCAAGGCTGGCCCTGAAGAGCACTGCTTGCGTGCGAGTCAAAGTATGCGTGTGCACCTCCATCAGCGAGTACTACCACTGCCTGTCCAGCAGGGGGCCCCGCCCGCGTGCCCTCACCTACTCGCACACGCGCATTAGCCCCGCAACTTAATGGAGGATGTCTAGATGCTGTGAAATCATGTTTTTAAGAAAAAATGTACTTGTTTGAATTCAGTGTAATGTAATATATTCTTTGTTGAATGTAGTAATTAGGTATTTATGAATATATTGCTGTAATTTCAGACAAAAAAATAAAACACTTCAAAAATGAACTTTTGGTTTAAGGTGTCAAGTGAATTTTTTGTATGTTCCCTGAAGAAAATGTTTTGCATCTTTTACATCTACACAGTGGGGTATTTATATAAAAATATATGCATATCCATATTTTAGCTGGGCACTAGAAAAAAATGGCTAAAAGTGTAATTATTGTAATAATAAGACATGATAACTGTCCTGTCACAGTAATTCTCAATTCTAACACAAAATCTAGTTTCTCTTTATTTGGAATAATTCATCATGCAGATCAAAAAAAAAAAAAAAACCTGCCCCAAAACATTTCAGACGTTATTAAAAATCAACACTTCATCAGTGGTGAATGTACTGCACTGAATGATGGATTTATTTGTTTATTTACACACATTCAACATAAACACACAGGTTTACACCACTCCCAGTCAGCCAGTGCAAGACTGCAAAGAAGGTGAAAAAGATATACATGCACTTATTTACATGTAAAAATGTGTAAAGTGTGTGTGTGGATTATATATATATACATACACACACAGATTATATATACGCATATAAATGTGTAAGAAAATGTATTTACACATTTATGTGTATGTGCAGATGAGTTTGTGACTATATACATTTTTCTATGTACATTTACACAATTATTTTGTACTTTTTCTATTGATGTTTGACACATTGACTCAATGTCTCCAATCAGTTATTAATTAGTTGACAGAATGCTTAGTCCTTAAACCCGACTTGTACACTTGATTGTTATTTTCTCAGCTCTTGAACATTTAGTTATCGGGAAGATATTAAGCAGGGAAAACACCAAAACATCTAGTGTGTGACCCCATGATCAAGACAAACATACTTCTGAAAAACTTTTTATTTATTTATTTTTATAATAAAAGTAATCATTTACTTATTTACACAATTCATAGATTTTTTTCACCATCAAAGGCCAAAGGGTCTTATTATTGCTACCCATCCAGTTCCTCTGCACTGTGTTCCTAAAACCTCTGACCAAGCCAGATCAGCAAAGCTGACATACTGAAACCACTGACGGCCGAACCACAAGTGTGATGACCCACAAACCCACAGTAGAAAGGGAATTGAACCCTGCTATTCAGAACCTCCACAGCTGCATCTGCAGGCTTGGCCTGTTCTCCCTTCAAAGTTCAAGTCTGTGGATGACCGCAACAGTCACAGCTGTGATGATTCCCAACACACCACACCTTTAATAATCCTGCGATTTGCCCGGCTGGAGGTTGGCGCGAAGCTTGTACATGCTATTAAGGGAGTCCAGCAGGAAACCTCGTGTGGTGTTGATCTCCATCAGTGTGAGGTTATCCAGCTGGAAAGAGGGTGGAAAACATTAAACAACCGTTTTAGTCTTTTTAGACATGCTCCCTTACACCCTGCATGAATGCCACCATCATCTAAACTAAGAAACGGTGACACTGAGTGGGTTTTGGACTGGTTATTTCCAGTGAACCTTAGCATGAGCCTCCTGTTGGCTGATGAAGCTGTCGGCGGACAGGCGCAGTTTTGCGATACGGGTGTCCCAAATATCCTTAACCAAAGTCCGTATTTCATCAGCTCTGGGAATGTTGTCTGCAGCACTAAAATGAATATTTCACAATTGTCAATTTGTGTAGAAAGTAGAGGCACAGTCACTAGAAAACCTGCTGCAAACACATGTACACAAAATGTATGCCTATTTTAATTTATTTCAGTAGTAAAATGTGTGCGAGATCCTCAAAACATTCAACGTTTCCCTTCACAGCAGTCTAACCATCATCGTTAACGGGGATGAATGTAACCGGAGGAGAACTCACTGGTTCAGGAGTAACTTGGTCAGCTCCATGTAATGGGGGCTGGGGATTGGAGTGAAGGCGTCCTCTTTCCTCTCTTGCTCTCTGATCTCCTCCAGTTTATCTAGAAGCCACACAAACGGATTTTTAAGCAGCAGGCAATGTAAGCCACACTACAAGAGGAGAACTAGAGCGAGGCTGTAATTGTGAAACAGCGCAAACACAAGACACTTTATTGTAAGGCCTAAAGTCGCTCTGACCGGCGTCCATCCACTCGGGGGGGATTATCCTGCACTTCTGCCTTTGCTTCAGGTTAAGGGCCAGCCACACGGGCACGGCCACCGGCAGACCGGGGTTGAAGGGACCCAAGTCACCCTACGAAAATAAGGTAGCGACTTTTGTCATGAACTGGAACTAACTTTGACTGCTAAAAGTTAGTTATGGATGCCTGGGTAACTACAAAACTAACGACTTTAACTACTATACAGTTGGTTAGCTACCTAGCTACAAAGTACTTCTAAATAATCACAGTGTAATGTATATAAAATGTAATAAACAATCGGTACTACTCACCCCGATTAAATAAATCTTATCAAGGCTGAAATTTGGGATGATCTTCACAATTTCCTTCTCGGCGAGGAATTCGACTTCTGATGGATCCATAATTTATACAAATATTTATGTTTCTGTTAAGACGCCAAACCGAATAGCCTAAAGTCGCGATGGGTGCGCGAGCGGCGTTTTCCCGCGCGTTATTCAGACATATTGGATGACGTACTTTGTCTCGTGGTTTCAGAAACACCAACGTTGTTTCGTGGTTTTGCCACTAGGTGGCGTCCATGTAGCGCAGGAAAAAATGATCATGCGTTTGAAGATCTTGAGGTCATGTTCTTGTTTTACATCAG
The DNA here is from genome assembly GCF_052324685.1 of Brachyhypopomus gauderio. Lineage (NCBI taxonomy): Eukaryota > Metazoa > Chordata > Actinopteri > Gymnotiformes > Hypopomidae > Brachyhypopomus > Brachyhypopomus gauderio. The sequence continues at coordinate 26,470,145 of NC_135212.1, forward strand.
TTACGGCACGTAATTTCGTGGTCTTTTAGGGGAAAGCAGGCACATACTGCAAACATTTTATCATATATATTTTTGTTACCAAAAGTTCCTGTTTTTCTTGTTTCTGACTAGTAATGCTTTCTGCACAGAAGTCGTATAAAACATAAAATCAGTACGATTGGAAATCAACGCTTCAATTTCACGTTCTGAAAAGCATACAAAGAACGCTTCAATTTCACGTTCTGAAAAGCATAATTGTTCAGCATCTTTCCGTCACTGGTTAATGGTTTATTAATATAATAAATACAAAGCTAAGTACAAATGTTTAAAAACATTTTATTCTTAAGTTTTACAAAATGTATTTATTTACCAATCGCCATGTCCAATCAGATCATTACAAGTAAATTTCAATGTTAGCAGTTATGAATACCTAAACTACGCAAAATTACCAAAACCAATTGTCACATTAAATGTACTTTTATCAACTAAAACATTTGGTTGTGTATTAAACATTTGTTAATATATTAAGACTTCAATTTTTTAATAAAGAAGTGTATGTAGGACCTATACATAAAAATGAAACATTTTTGTTTGTTTCATTTGTTTGTGAAATGAAACACATTTTTTCATTACCTGTGAAGGATTATTTATTATCTCTGTATGGCTACAGTAACTCAGAAAAACAAACAATAGAAGCAATTAAGTTAAAACCACTAAGTTCATTCTCTACCATTTACAGCTGTATTGTGAATAGATCCTAAAATGTCTTCCAAACAAATAACCCTCTATTCAGTGGCAAGATGGTAGATAACCAACTGATCAACCACAAACCAGTTCAACTGTTTAAATCATGCTGGAATATCAGTAAAATAGGGAACATGTACTATAATGCAATTTCCATTCATGTCTCAACATCAAATCCCACACTGAAATATCCATTTGAAGATTTCAATCTGAACAGAAAGTGTTTTATATTCCTGGCCTAATTTGCATGGTACTATCTCTTCATTAACCACCAAGCAAAACTAGTTGAATCTGTGCTGAATCAGAATATACTGAACCAACACTAAAATCAACAGTAGCATGTTGAAATTATAATTTAAAAAAAAATTTAAAAGGGCATAAACAGGGAACTAGCTTATAGTTTGATAAGTTCCAGTGAAACGGAAACATTGTTATTAGGTTCTTCAACTTTATCAAATTGATGCATACAAATTGCATGACCACAGGTTAAAAAAATGAGAAGTTCATGCCATAAAGGTCAATCATATCAATCCTTTATAGCTTGTGTTCTGTTCTACCAATGTCCTGCTCGCCCTTTAGAAATAATTTAATCATCGAGCTTTTCCCCACTCAGTAACCTTTTCTATGGGACTGAACACAGTAACAATAAGTAACCCATTTTGGCATTGATGGCTTGGTCATGTTAAGACCATTTGCATGACTTCAGCATAGATGCAACACAGATTTGTTGATTTCTGGATTCGTCCAGTCGTTCCTGAGGTCATCCAGGTGGTTGTCAAAGTCTATGAGGTTTTCATAAGACCTGCTCTCTAGCAGGGCTGATGTGATCTTCTGAGCTTCCATCCAGTCCTCAAAGAAGTCTCTGCAATGCAGGTTTAGATTCCTCACCACTGACATTCATGAAATTTGGCTGACATCTAGAGCGACTTAGATTTTTCTCAATATGGCAGTTATGTTCCCTGGGGATCAAACCCATAAGCATGGGGTATCTGACCCTGTATCCTGGATTTAATTTTTACCCATCTAGCATTCTTTTAATAAGTTTTCCCAGTGTCTCGCCCAACCAGAGGCAAATGTTGCTAACAGGATTGCAAGTACTAGACTTTACTTCTACCCAGTACACCTGGAACCCATCCCTATATAACCATATAGGTTCATATTTCTTCTTAGTATTAGGATATTTTCAGGGGAACAGGCCTTGCTTTTCCGACACATGTATCTAATGGTTTGCATAGTATGCCCTTTAACACACACACACATTCTTTAAAAGTCCATTTTAAAATGCACTGGAAATTAAAGGTACTCACATGCTTGGGTCTCTGCACTTCCACTTATTGTCAAGATGATCATAGATGGAAATAGCTGGTGTGAAGCATCCCATGGTAAACCTGCTGTTATCCAACTAATAAAGTAAACAAAGCAATTTTATTAATAATCTGCATTTTAGTGCTGTTTGTATTAGGCTTATGGAAATATGAGCAACTTACTATTATCATTGCTGCTTCACTAAAGTTTTCTGAAATCCTAGCAGCTACCTTTTCAGCAACCTGATTTGGTCTGTGAAATGTTTAGAGAAACAAATTCATAGACAAGACAAAAGAAAAAGTGCCACAGACTACCACAAAAACATAACAAAAGACCTCCTTGCCTTGAGTCCTTTATACGCTCATTCGCTTGATAGTAACCAGCTATGACATACTTGTTTTCTTTACACCATGTATCAATCTGGGGGGAAAAAGTGGGAATAAATGCATGGGCATTGACACAACCAATTTAATGATTAGTAACAAACAAGCGTGATCCGTTACGTATCTGTTATGCACACATGCTTAAAAAGTATTTGATAAGTATTTGAGCATCTCGAAAACATCAGACACACAAGCCAGATGGAGTGACAGGAGAATAAACCTGTCCAAGCTCACCAGTGTGAGTGCAACCTCCAACATGGGCGCCAGCGCAAGAGTTCCGTGAAACAGAGGCACACAGTCCACGCAGAGCACCGGCGCGCCGTGGCCTCCGCTCTTTTTCTCCTTCTGCCGCTCTGCCACCAGTAGTCCGTTAACAGCGCAGTGGGGATATTTGGCTGCGTGCAGTAGCATCTTGCAGTACGCCTGAGTGGTCAACTTGAACGGCATTCTCACGATCGCGAGGCCGAGCGACGTGCATATAAATGAAGCGAGCGCGTGCGATATGGCAGTGCCGTAACTATGGGGCCGCAGCACTTTAGTAAGACGTCTTAGCTAGTTAGCAGTCTCCGAGGCTAACAAGTTGGCTAGCTAGTTATCTTTCGAATTTCATAACGACTTTCTTGACACAGTGCCACTAAAGTACAAATATAGGGGGTTTATATTTTAGTATCGCTTTATCCAGAACAGACCGAGCGTGTGTTATTAGTATAAAACACCCTTTCCAGCTGGTGGTTAAAGTGTCTTCTTCCTAATGATATGCTGGTCCGAATGGTTGCCTGGGGGTTGCTGCTCTGTGCACCGGTGACGTAAAGTTGCAGAAGTTTGCGACATGTCTCCGACCGCCATCTTGGCTCTAGGGCTTGATGGACGTCGCCCTTCTACGTTGACCTGAGGTCCATAAAATAAGGGTTTGGTTATGTGGAGATAAGCCGTGCTCTTTTACGAAAGCCTAAACCGAAGAATAAATAAGTACTAACATGAACTAAATGAACACGGACCCTGTCATGTATTCAAGTGAATAAAAGTGGCTTTTTAACCGCTTGAGTTTTCTTACGCCAGAAACGTCTAATTTAGAACGTCACAGAATGCAAGCTCTATTTCCAGATAACAAACGCAATTTAGTATCATTTTTATTTATATTACACTTTATTTGTATGTTTATTTTATTAAGATTTATGAGCCGCAATGGCCGTCCCTGTGAGCAGAGTTTTCCAGGACCGGAACTGTCGTAAAATACTATTAGAAAAGTAAGTGTATCAGCTAATTCATTTACACTACTCGTTATTTGTTTAATATTTAACATATATTATATAGGTCTTCAATATACTGTAATAAATATATAATGACTAACAATTATAAAGCATAATTATTTTCTTTTCCCCATAGTATTTACCCATAATGCTCACTCGTCTCGCGTTTCCGGTGTAGATTTTTTCCTACATCCTTTGCGAGCGGTGCTCGAAGGCGAAGAGGTGGGTGACTAATACATCTGTGTTCGTGGTTTAGTTCAACACTAAACAACCATTCATGTGTAGCCATTATCTTATTAAAATGGCCATTATGCTCATTGTGATTTTGTATGACCAGCTAAACCAAAGTTGGTTTTTTTTAATTGGTCGAAAGGTGGTACGTGACATTGAGGGAGATGACGGCGGCTCGCTCCGCCGTGCTGCTTGTTCCGCTAAACAAAGCGAGCTAACACGGTAGCGAGTGGATTTACGGAGTAATGCGGGGAGGGTCTGGGTGTCGGGCTGCTTTAGTGAGACCGCGCCGCCTGTGCTGAGGTGGTGTGTCGACGTGGATGCGGTATGAAGGGGAATCAGCTGTTTCTTCAGCTCAGTCCAAATGTGACCTTGTGTCTGTTCCTTTAGCTAATGTCCTAACTACCGGTTAGCTCTGGAAGCGGATTAGCTTAGCACAGTGCTATCGGGTTAGCTTAGCTACGTTAGCCAGCTAGCTTAGCACAGTCCTGAGGGGATCGCCGGTTAGCTTAGCTACGTTAGCCAGCTAGCATTGTTGCTTGCGTGAAACCGCATTGCGTTTCGTTTGTATCTATTTGATTTTACAAGTGGGTACAAACTACATTTTTTCATTAATTCATAATTTGTGTTCTGACGAATTGTGTTGGATCACTCCAGTAAAAACCGGCTATTAGGTGCAAGATTAAACAGCTGGCGTGACATAAGAAGTGCGTTTTGTGAAGATGAGTTCCGTGTAATATTTGAGGTTTTGGTCTTGTCTACAGAATGTTGGCGACCAGAGCGTTTCGTCTTGTTGGAAAACGAGCACTGGCAACTTCATTGTGCGTACGGGGTGCGCATGGTAAGTTTTATAGAAATTTGCCAGCACGTACAGTATAATGTCAGATGAGTATTATGAAGTGCATAACGTTATAATTATGAATAAATTTGTTACATCTCGCTTAAATGTGTCTCATACAGCTCAAGGTTTCTTCCCAGTGTGTCCTGTAAAAGCTCATAATCCGCATGCATTAGGCAGTTGTTTGCATAGGCCTAAATGCTTTTTGTGGAATTACCTTTTCTTCAAGATGATAAACTCGTGAAATGTTTTCTTCATTCTCTAACCAATAGCTTAGATAAATCTGACCTCTTAGTTCATACTGGGTAATGCAAGAAGTAACGGCCAGTTGAGACATCAAAATTAGCAGGCTAATATTTGTTAATGGTTGGCTCTTCCTTCATTTGTTAAGTAAATAAATAGTCTGTAATATGTTAATATTTAAATTGATCTTTAAAATATGCGGAGATCAAACATAGGACTGAATACCATGTTTACAAACAACCGTATTGAAATGAATAAGATCATAAACAAATAAAAAATAATGGTACACGCACACAAATTTATGGGTTTAACAGTGAGGTAAAATATAGTTTTATCACCAGAGGGAAGTCAAGAAAAATATATTCACTTTGATAAGATCCACCAAAGAACACGTACAATTTAAAGCCTCTGGGGAATAATAGTTTTTTATTTAATATACTTGTTCTTTCAGGAGTTGCCAAGGTTGAGGATTACTCACTCCCTGCCTATTTTGACCGACGGGAGACTCCTCTTCCTGAGATCAGATATGTCAAGGATCTGAGTGCAGCACAACAGTCCCTTAAAGAGAAGGAGAAGGGCTCCTGGACCGTGTTGTCCAATGAAGAGAAAGTCGCCTGTACGCATCACATGAAGTCGCATTATAAGATGGCCACTGTCGTATGTGTTCTTCTTTTGTATACCTTGTATTCTTTCACTTCAAATGTTGTCTTATTTTTGTAGTGTACCGTATAAGCTTCAAGGAGAGCTTTGCTGAAATGAACAAAGGCACAGGGGAGTGGAAATCTGTATTGGGTGGTTTGCTGTTCTTCATTGGCCTCACAGGCCTTGTTGTGCTGTGGCAGAGGAAATTTGGTACGTGTTCTTATCTTGTGGATTTGCTGTCTATCTGTTATTTTATACTTCATCCACTCATGCTATACAGCAATACTATTTTAATACAATCATTGCAGGTATAATTTGTTCACTCTTTTTGTCTTTCAGTTTATGGAGATGTTCCTCACACCTTTGACCCTGAATATAAACAAAAAGAGCTTCAGAGACTGCTGGACATGAGAATGAACCCTGTAGAGGGATTTTCAGCCCAATGGGACTATGAGAACAAAGTCTGGAAGAAGTAAATCCACATTTATGTTTATCAGAGGACCACATAACCCAACTCCTTTAATCGCTAAAGCGCATAACTGGTAAAATGACTGTATTTATGACTTGTTCTTGATATCTCAGTGAATACATTTTGGAAGACCACTTCCTCTTAAGGTTCTTGTGCAAAGACAAAAGAAAATAAAGTTCTTAAATCTGCCACTACTGCAGTATTCTGTGATTTTTGTAATTTTTTACACTTTTAAGAGCTCAGTTGGCTAAAGGTTTCTTGATGTTTGCATTATAGATTTTGCCAATTTAAAATATTAAGTCAGTGAAAAGTTAGCGTTGTTGGTGGTCTTACGTTTTTCAACATTACGTCAGCTCTCCAATAATTGATTTATAATTTATAATTCTAATTTAAGTGTTGGATGCTTCTGTTTGCCGTATAAACTTGTATAACCATTTAAACTGCAACCTATACATGCAAATGTATTAGAAATAGGTATGTCTGGCATTTATAATCCTACGTTCATGCGTTGGTCATGTTCATTGTGGTTAATTTATTGCCAAAGGACAGCTCCTGAATGGATTTTCTGAGGGCTAACGGACCCTTCTCAACACAGCTGTGATGTGGGGGGATACTAACATTGATGTGGGCTACCATATAAAGAAAACGACTGACAATTGGCACGGTAGGGCTTTTAACTCGGGACATCTATGATAGGTATTCACCCATTACTACCAGGGTAAGTGGGCAATAAACGTAAAAGTTAAAATACTAGTCATGACTAAATTACCTAGATCGTATTCGAGCTCTGTCTAAAGAGTATAAAATGATTGATCAGAAATGTTGATAATCCACCCTTGGCTACTATGCAATGCAGATCTGAGATTAGTTTTACACGGGAGGAGGATACGAGGATATAATACTACACGTCTCTTAAGATACCTAGTATGCTCAAGTTTAAATGTTGGCTGGAGAGCTAGGTTGGTGCCAGAAACACCCTTTAATCGAATTTGTTAATGTAGTTGAAATGCCTGGGGTTAAAGAGTTAAAACTATGTCCCGTCGTGATGTCACGAAGTTCATGTGGCAGTAATATCCGCTCAATATAACAATTTAAGAAGAAGTCCGGAAGCGGTTTAGTGTGGGCGCATTAAATATTTCGTGGGACAGGCGTGAGTGGAAGTTTTATGTTAAAATAACGCTCTTCCGTTCTGGTGAATCACGGTGAACGTCATTTTAAATCTGTAGTTTGGCTTTTTCAAACTTGTGTCCTCTGATCAAATGTCCGAGGTCGAAAGTCCGTGTCCTTGCACCGCCTGTACTGTAGGCTCTGTGTCTAAGCTAGCCTATATGTGACCAGAGTACAACGGCCACATCGAGGACAGTTTATGTAAAACAATCATTTACCAAAATCATGGGAAACGGAATGAATAAGGTAATTACAGTATAAATGTATCGCAACAGCCGTGCATAGACTTGACCGCAGCAGCTACTAGCTGTTTGGTATCGGAGCCTAGGTGTAGGTAGGCTGCGTGTAGCTGCTCTGCAAGCTGGAGTCACGACAGCTCGCACCTGACGTGCTTCGTGCACCTGCGAAAACATTTGCATGAACATTCAGCTTTTCCTCAGCGTGTGTGTTTTTATTGACTCCACTAAGATACTCTGACCACTTGATCCAGGCCAGTGCAGTTTGTTTATTTACATACTTATCTCTCTTGATTGTCAGGCGTAAGCACAAAGACTGGGCTACTTTAAAGACGTTTGTCATTGCTTGAGTTCCAGTTAAGGCTGGCCTTAATGAACGCCACTGTTATTTTTTATTTTTTTAACATAGGTTGTTGATGGTCTCTATTTAGGGAATATAAGAGGTAAGCAATACACTCTTTCTCTAATATTAACCAACTTTTGGCAACATTGCCCCTCTCCCTGTCTTTCTCTATGCTTTCTTCTTTCCTCAGTAAATTCTTAGAGCTTTTCATAGATGTAATTATAAATAATGACTAAGATAAAAGCGTACACCATTTTGTGAATATTTAATATTCCACATTTATTATATTTTCCATAGTTCTGGCCCTGCATAGTAGCTGCACTATGGCTGCTGTCTGTTGGATTTTTAGATGATGAACAGATCTTTATGATCGGTTGTTCTATATGAGACGTATTTCAGTATGATATTTTGATTCACTGTTCTGTGATGTTTTTCTTTTAATATCATACCCATATTACCTGGAGTATTTACTGGTATCTTTTCCTTCATTGGAAATTCTCAGTGACACGCATTACATTACATGGAATATGCTGTAATCTATTTTTAGCCATTACTGTGTTTGTCCTGTTGTATCCCCATGTGCTACGTAGCAACTAATAACAGACCACTGGAAATGTCTTAATGTCATTCACCATCCAAGCTGAGATATAGATCGACATGCCACATTATAACCTAATAAAATGTTTTAAACATGTACCAACATCAGTACTGGTTCAGAGAACACCATAACTACAAACCTACGCACCTCCTGATCATTGCCTTAAACAAGAATGTAATAATTTGGATATCCAAATCAATAAATGAATAAACTTACTTACTAAATTCCTGCAACTTAGAATTTCTCTGTGTTTCCTGCACATGCTACTGCGGTGCTGGTTGTAGTGGTGTAACGTGATTACCAGCTCTTTGAGTGACACTGAACAGCTGGGGTTAATGATGATGTTTACATTTGCTATCCATGCGTATGTTGGATGAATGTGTCCGGTGAGGTTCATTTTACAGCGTGACATCATCATGATCAGCAACTTTAAAGGTAGTCAGCGATAGGTGTATCTGGATCAATCAGAGTAGATGTTTTCAAAGTGTGTCTTCTGTAACTGAATAGGTGATAACTGATAGGTGTATCTGGATCAATCAGAGTAGATGTTTTCAAAGTGTGTCTTCTGTAACTGAACTGTCAATCTCGCACTGCTAGATCAGGGAAAAATGAATTCCAAAAAAAAAAAGTTTTGTCACAGTTTTGCCGTCAAATGTTTGCCTCCACAGACTCAGAGAACAGAGAAAGTCTGTCCCAAAATGGAATTACCCACATCCTCTCTGTGTACAACAATGCCAAGCCTGTCTTGGAGGTAATGAATCCGTTCAGAGGCTTCTCTCTGACTGGAGACAGTGGGAGGCAAGAGGGAAGCTGTGTGCATTTCCACATTTCCTCTGTTGTACTTGTCAGCTGTCCTCAGTCAGGACACCAGAATCTGACGGTCTGAGTCTGCTCATATAGGTCATTTTGAGTATAGGTGCTGAACGCTAACCGTGACTGTCAGGATGACGTGTAGTATGCACAGTCAGAGTCATTTCCTTTTCAAAGTTGTGACTAAAATTTTTAGGCCAAAAGTTAGTTCTGCTGTCAACAACAGAGTGGGCAACAAACATGCACACAAATCCTTTCTGTCCTTTTAATCTTGTGCTTAATGACTGGTTGGAACAGATAGAATGTAGTGCCTGTGGACTTGGGCAGCTGACTGTAAATGAAAAATATATATATTTTTGTAGTGTAACTACATATAAAAAGCATACAATGACCATGAGATTAGTAATCAGAAGATAATTACCTAGTATAACAATCTACTAGTAAACTTGACCACATGGGGGCAGTGAAGTCAAACATTGAAAGCTCTCCTCAAATTTCAGATTTTTCAAAGCGCAAACATCTTGGGACATGTATTTTCATTAAAAACCCTAACTTCAGCTAACATCACATTGGAGCTCCATTTGTGTAAACATAAAGAACTGTCAATTTTGAGATGCTTAAAGAGTTAGATGATCAAGCTTTTAATCATAGTTTTTTGTATGCTATTACTCGAGATGTTTCTTTCTGATTGTACTTTTCTCTTTCAGGACATGACATACCTGTGCATTCAAGCAGCAGATGCCTCCAATCAGAACCTGTGAGTGATGCATGCACTCACATTAGCGTGTTCACACACACTGACACGTTTAGCACATGAGACATCAACAGTCTGGTGAGATGTGCAGATACAACTATCTGGATGACCAGCCACTGTGGGTCCAAAGAACAAATTGTGTGGGTTTTTTTTAGATTGCATTTAGAGTTTATGTTCATTTGAAAGGGCTGAAAGAAAGAAAGAACGTCTCTAATTTGTAAGAATTATTTGACCAGAATCTTAATGTCAGTTGTTGCAAACCTCGATGGCATCCAAAATCAAAGGTGGTAAATGTTACCACGGTGCGCTGATATCTAGCAACAACACATTTCCATGGTTTTTACTTTGCATGATGTTCTGTTAGCACACAAGCATAGCTGTTGTGACTTGTGGATAGAATAATCCAAAACAGCAAATACAGGCGACTAATATCTATTTTAATTTAACTAGTGAAGTGTGAGCATTGTAAGTAGGAATTTATAAACACAGAGAGAACTTTATTTGGGTTTTTTTTTTGTGAGCTGTGCGATCTGTCAGTGCAGGGGGAGGTGAGATTTACACCTAACTCTGTTGGGTGTGTGTATGTGTATGTGTGTGTGTGTGTTGGTGTTGGTGTTGCTCTCTCTCTACTGGGCTGCAGGTGTTCTCTGTGGCCCTCTTACTGTGCTGAAAGCAACACAGACAAGCATTAGTGCAACTTTAAGGCAAAGCTTGTATCATAGTTGAATTTGACTTTAAAAACATGGAAAGGCAAAAAGAAATTACATGGTAACATTTCACTCAAAGCCTTCTGGTGCAGGTTGAGAGAGTGACTACCGGGTTTATCCTGAAGAAGCAACAGTGCAAGATGAAGTGTCTATCTCTGACTCAGAGATCACTTTTCCACCCCCGCCCCTCTGCAGACTAACCATCACTGGTTTGCAACAGACCACTTTAATACGGGTCTTTGTTGCTCAAGACGTGTACCATTGGCTTTTGTGAAATGTGGACTTTTAGCGTCAGGATACTTCTTGAAGGAATTCCTGTATGAAATTGAAATGATTCAATGGACAGAACCGCTTCCGGGCCGCCATGAGTCTGCTCTGTCTGATTAGTTCTAAAAACCTCTGAAGACCTCCTACCTCTAATGTTGCGGTACCATTCTCACTTATAGAAAACATTACACGATGCCTGCAGGATGCCTGCTAGAAGGAAGGCTGCCGTAATTCTGGATGACTAGAGTGAGTTGTGGATGACTGTGGCCAGGGTTCCTGGGGGCTTTGGCCCACTGTTGCAACCCAGCAGGAGGAAGGAAGCCAGCACAGGCCACCAAGACTATTCACAGCCCTGCTGTCACAATCCCACGGCTACAAAAATAAGGATAACGGTCAATCTGCTTGTTTCATCACCCCTGCATGGCCTTTCTTAAGATAATGACCATGCACATCCAGTAGTCAAGGAGGACACACCGTGGAAAAGATTGTGGCCCGGTTAGCGAGTGTTCACTCACATTAATTTCAACGTTATTTTCCTTTTTATTTCATGCAGTATGCTTGAGGGATCACTGAGGTGTCGTTTGAATGCGTTTATGTCCTGTTAGATTTTGGTTGCATCTCACATTGTCTTATTGACAATATGCAGCATAGATTTCTGAGGTTCTGTTTGGATTTGGTTTTATTGCTGACTCATGGCAATAGTTGAACAGATTGTGAGTAGTGTGCTGTCATGCTCAACTATTTCTTCCTCATTTTAGATATGAAATGAATGTTTTTGTGTATAGTATTTCTGACCGTCCGTACAAGAGCATGCTAATGAACATCATATTTAGAACAAATAAATGATTCCTTTCATTTCTAAGGATTTGTAACTGTATTTGCTTTAGATTGAGCTATTTTACAGGATTTCAGGTCATTCTGGATATGTAGAATCGTCTAAATATGTATTTTATTCACATTACATTGACCATATTTGGCAGAAACTCCTACACAGATTGACTTGCACATGCATCAGGATTACAGTATTACACATTGGGGGTGGAGTCACTGACCCGGTGGGGCCAACAGGCCAGCACACGGTTCTCCTAGATCGGCTACAAGAGCTCTGGTTCTTCTGTTTCCTGTTAATTTGGACTGGTTTGGTGTCATTTCGGTCTCGGTGACCACATGAAAGAAAATCTGCACCATCTAACCAATCTAACACGTAAACCGGAAATGAGAAATCGCTGACGGTGTGTTTTAACTGAGCTAAATGGCTGGCTATTGTAGCTTTGCAGCAGAGTTGCTGAGCTTGATTGAGAAATCAGACTTTCGCAGCAGATGCTCTGCATACGGGAGTTTGCAACACCAGATGTATTTCATACCTGAAAATAAATAATAATTAATAATGCTTGAACTTGTGTTTAACAAAATCTAAATACCTTACTAAAGGCAAATCTGTTGACTTTAGGAGAAACCGTGGATGTAGTACTGTATATTTTCTCTGAACTTCACAAAGAGGTTTCTTTGAAGATATGACCAGCACAGTTTTCTGGTCACTTTTGGAATAATGCTACACATCTTTTTATTCTTCTGTTATTTGACTATGTTTAACTTGAGAGTACGAGTTTAAGCACCTCTAAACTGTGTTTTCCAGGTTACAGCACTTTAAAGAGTGCATTCGTTTCATCCACGAGTGTCGGCTACATGGAGGAGCCTGTCTGGTCCACTGGTGAGTGGGTGAGATCCTGGAAATACCCATACACTAGGATTTGTAATGCATGACTGTTCCACTCTAACCCAGAACTGCAGTACCGGTCCACAGCTGACAAAACAGTAACTGTCCACCTGAACATTTTTTACTGCCATTCTTCTACAGTGAAAGGTCAAGAGGACTGAGAGGGAGACGCTTGCTTAATGGCCAGTGTAAATGCTTTAGTGCAAAAACACAATGTATTACTCATTCCAATTTAATACTAGCCTCTAGGCATTTTCAGTGGCACACCTTGTCTGGGAAGTCCCCTAAACAGGGATTCTGGGGAAAACAAATTTACTGGAAGAATAATTTAGCCATGTAACACTATTTAAACGATTACTTAATCACATAACTGTTGGCATGTTGTACAGTCTAGACAGAAACACGAGTTACACATCAATTACAAATCCATCCTGAATCCATCCTGAATCCTGAATTAACCTGAAGTAACAGACGATTGACCGGGTTCGATCTGTTGCCGGCTAAGTATCCTAACATGTCGCCTCTCAACACTTCAGTCTAGCTGGAGTGTCCAGAAGCACTACGGTGGTCATAGCCTACCTGATGACGGTCACCACCTACAGCTGGGAGGAGTGTCTGTGTGCCGTGAAGGCGGTGCGCTCCTTTGTGGGCCCCAACTGTGGCTTTCAGCAGCAACTGCAGCAGTTCCAGATGACGCAGGTCTCCGAGGTACATGTTTGTCCCCCTTGATTACACAGAGTTTCACCTTAATTATTAATAGTTTAAATGTCAATTTATGGCATTTGGCAAACGCCCTTATCCAGAGCGACTTACATTTTTCACTCATTTTTTTATACAAGTGAGCAATTGAGGGTTAAGGGCCTTGCTCAGGGGCACCTCAGTCATGGCCTCAGGTCTGGGAATCGAACCCGGGACCCTCCGGTCACAAGACCAGTTCCCTACCACCAGGCCATGACTGCCCTATTGCCCTACATGACTGCTCAATTTCATTCATTCATTCATTCATTTATTCAGTGTTTACTCATAAAGCTTTTGCACATTCTAGGTAAGTAAATAGATGATTTGTTGAAAAGGTTGTCAGGTTATTAGGGTTGCAGTGGGGGAGGGGCATGTCATGCTGAATTAACTGCATGAAAACCATTTATCAATTTTAAATGTCCCCTCCCTCCAAAAGTCAGAACTCTTCACACATTTGAATCTCATTAGTCCTTATCAGACTGCAGCAAGTACCACAGTGTGGTATCAGAGTGCCGCATGTCTAACTGTATATCTGTGTTAGCTATCAGTCCTATGACAACAGAATTTTACATGTGCTTAAAATTCTTCATTGTCTTATTCCCCTTTCAACCTTTGACTGTAAGGATTGTTCAATTTTACACTCTTTATCTTCACTTTTCTGTCTGGAGTAGTTTGTCTTGAGCTGTAGCCTGCGTCTGGCGGTCCAGTCCAACGATCTGTCATGCGCCTCGGTGATCTAATCTTTGAAACAAGTTGGAACTGGTGGAAGCGACATGGCCTCGTACCTTTCATGATAAAAAGCACTGATTGTGAACCTGTGAAAAATACTCACTTTAAAAATAAAAAGCATAAGCAATTTGCCTCCATGTTCATGTGGTGACACATAAGAGGAATTTCTTTCATATTCCTGTGCTGGATAATGGAGTTCAACATCCATCAGGAAGAAAAAATGAATACTATTTCAGACCAAATGGGTATGGACTAAACACAAGGATCTTGTCATTCAATCATTTGCTCTATACGTTGTTTCCTTTTCATGTTGGACATTGACAGTTTCATTTTTATGAGACTTTGCACATTGACCCTGAGAAGGTGTGTGAGGTTTTCCTGTCGAGTCCGTTCCTTCTTCTCACCCAGGTTCACGTTTGCAGCTGTGTGCCACTTTCCCCTGCGTTGCGTGCATCCACCTGACCCAGCAGGGGGTGCGTGCAGGGTACCAGAGCCGCTCGAGTGAGCAAGGGGAACTCAGGGGGGGGACTTGCTGAAATTGCATTAGATCAGGCTTGTTCATCACGTGGATGGGATTATTGCTACAAAATTGCAACATTCACTTTTCTCTTTGAAATATAGTTTTTTTTGTCATCATTAAATAATTGGGTATGGCTGTGGTTATGATTTTTAGGAACTAATGAATTCTGAGGGGGATTTACTTTTTTGCAGGTTTTGACACATGATTTTGACATGTTGAACAAACATTTGCATAGAAGAGTTATCAAAGCAATTGTGATAGTTTGCAAACATTCAGGTTAAGCATTTTCTGCAAGTTGTTAATTATCCTGATAGGCCCCTTGATATTAGCGAACAATGCTAACCTGCACATATTTGCCTTTAAATTCCACTTATAGCCAGACATGGTAATGTCTTCTAGAAGGCTTGTGTTCATATTTTCTAGCAGTAGTAACTTGCCTGTCCAGACACACAACTTTTGTTCTACCATGTATGAGGCCATGTGGGCACTGAACACGAGGCAAGAACCTGTGATTTACATGGCATTCAGCTTCCTTTCAGAAAACATTGGTGTTTTTTGTCTTTCAGACAAGTATGTTTTAATAGGTATATGAGGTTTACGAGTTTTCCCCTCCCCTGAACTGCACACATTATGAAGTGTAGATTCAATGCATCTCCTCTGTCAATGTGCAATGAATGTTCAGACTGAATCCAGTTTTATGTTATTTAGTTGTGTGAATACAAGAATTTATTCCTAACCCTTGATCATAGCTGAATGTATAAGCAATATATAAAAATATGATATACGAACATCTAAACCACTTAACACTGTTCTGATCACGTTTAGAGGGAATTTATCAGCCCCTAGTAATGACACTTTTTTATGTTTTTGATACCTAGTGTTGCAAAGGAAATCTGTTATACTTTAAGACATTAGCAGCGCCATATCTGAGCAGAGAGCGCGTAAAGAAGGGTAGTCAGCTGTGGTCTGTCAGTACACTGTTTTTAAATGTCAATACTTGTTGTCTGTCCTCATGTTCTCGGTGTGAGAGAGTTTTAACTTCTTGCTCAAGGTAGCTTAAGAGGAACTGAAACAAAGTCCCTGTGAGTCTCTGGACCAGAAAGACATTCACATCAATTTTCTTTGAAGAGCAGAACAAACTAGATAGATCCAACCGGACCAAATTCAATTTTTCTGTTTGTTTAATGTTGCATTCCCATATTCTGAGTGACATATATTGAGTGACTCAAAATTTTGCCAGGAAAAATTTTAAAAATTTGACTAAAACTGTCCTGTATTTTATTTTTGAATCAAGAATCTTTATATTTAATTTTTACATAGTTTGTAGTGCATATTGCCTATGCATTTTGCATTTGATCCTCTCAGTACAGAATTTCAAGAATGCTTAAAGATTGTATAGAGTGTGTAACATTGTAAAGAGTGTGACACAGAAACTTTGAAGATGTGAATTTTCAACCTTGCAGCAAGTAATTTTCAGTTTTGCAATATTAAATATAACACTGGGTCCCAGTACATATCAGTGGACCCCAGAACATAACACTGTGTCCCTGTAGATATCGCTGGGCTTCAGTACATATCAGTACATAACACTGGGTCCCAGTACATAAAACTGGGCCCCAGTGACGACAGCCACGCTTGTTTGGTCATGCTTGTACTAGAGCCATTTTCAGTTCTTGATTGTGTTGTGTGGTTTCGGACTTTGGTTTCCTTTCAAGCCAGCAAAGAATTTCTTGATTGGGTGGACAAGTTTGCAAGAGAGTAGACCTGATTTCTCTAATCTTTACATTTGTTCCCTTAGAAGTTGGATGGCACTGGCATCAGTCACAGAATATAGGAGGCGTCTCTCCAGTGTGAAGAGCTGTAGCCGTGTTTAGTTAACTGACATCTCTCCTCTTTAACAGCTTTAACTGAAATATACTTAACAGGGTTTATCTGCTTGATCATTTACAGCTAATTTTCTGACAGTGGTTTCCCGATGTCCTGAGGAAAAGAGAGTTATGTATTCTAGTCTCAAGCTAAGAGCTTTAAAGGATAGTTAATGAATTTGTATATTTTTTAATTATCAGATTTTTGTTATGAGTACAGTTGACTTATGAGTACAGTATTATCTCCCAAAGAAATATGCGCGTCCACACACATACTAGTTCATTTTAAATTGAGTAAAACAATTAAATGTATTCCCCCTCCCCCCATTAAGTCCAGTAGCAAGTAGAAAATTAGGTGGGTCTATACAAAGAGTAATAATGTCAAGACTCACGTAACATATATGTTATCTTGCTGTTATCTGTTGCTTAAGGGCGTAGACCTACTCTCTCTGACCATAAACATTATGCAGTGTAACTAAACTAATTCTGTAATTCATTTTTGGGAGTATCTGTCTGGTAACACTCTAACTCGAGCCTCAGGGAAGCCAGTGATGTTGGAGTTGTTCACATGGCATGGTGAAGCCTGCTTTCAGATGTCTTCCTGGAGCAATAGATTGTCCCTTAATTCTGGAAGTTGGTGGTGCGAGTTCAGATGTTTGTTGTGGTGTTTCTCACGGAGCCTGGTCTGGTCATTACTACTGGCACCAACCACGCTACTCCAACTCTGCTGACCACCCAGAATGCAGCTGAGAACCAAGAACATCTTTGGTCTTTTTTATCAAATCTTTTGTGGTACTTTCAGCCTGCGCATGTTTAATCCTACGATTCTTTATACGAATGCGAGAGATGATGATTAAACACAAAAAGTACAATTATTACAAAAATATAAATCTCACATGTTCAGACATGCTTATGAATGCGATTTTGATTGTCCCATAGAATGTGGCATGAATGTCCTAGCATGGGGCAACTTAATTATCCACCTTCACTACTACAGGGCATTTATACTGATATTTCCAGGCTATTACTATTCAATATCTGCACTATTAACAATCATAATTGTGCATTTAATTCCTCTTTACATGTACAGTTATATTTCAACTTTTCATTTTACTCCAGTAATATACAGCTAGTTGATCACATCATAGATTTATACAATTTTAAATGTGAAATAGGAAAAATCTATGGTGACTTAAAAATAATTACAATAAAAATAATTCTTTATAATACTATTTTGGAGGAATGAAGAAATGTAGAAATCCTGTTCAATGGCTAAGTGCCTATATCGGTTAGATCCCGTTCAGGAAAGAATGCCTGCTTGGAAATTGACAGGAAGCTCCACCTCCCACCCACTCTGCCTCCTTCACCAGGTCCTGACACGGGGATTCCAAGTGAAAATGACTGGCCTTTTTTGTTTGTTTGGGTTTGTTTGCCTCAGAGTTCTTACCATTGGATGAGTGTTCATGGGCTGGATGGGTAGACTGAGCAGTGAGTTTTATAGCCATTGTTCTTTTGGCCAACTACAAAGAAGTGTAGACTATGTAGGCTGCATGCACCTCTGTGCTGTGTTTGTCCTGCATCGTAGCTCACTACATCATGCCTGGAAAACGTCATTTTTCTCAAAATTATTTATAGTTCTATACTACAATATGAGGTTTGTCTGTTTGCTTGTATAAATGCTAGAAACAAACACTGAAACCCAGTGTTAAAAGGGTTAAACTCTTTGACCGAGGGTGAAGTCATTTTAAACCTTTTTAATATCAGCCTCAAGTTTTCCCTCCTCCTCTCCCTGTCTCTCAGTGTCGCGCTTGGCTGCGGGCCAGTTACCGGTCCAGCCCGTTTAAAGACCAGGAGCAGGTGACAGCCTTGCTGGCCCAGTATGCAGAGCAACAGGCCCAGGAGCAGCGGAGACGGGGAGAACATGACTGGATGAACCAGGCCAGCCGCCTTTCAGCTGCGCCCTACGACCGACACAACAGCTCAGGTTACAACAGATGAGCAGAACCTCCACTTGCACCTCCACCTTTACGAAGAGAGCATGCAGGCTCATGACAGTTGCTGCTCACCTATGGATAAGTCTACATTAAGCCTAGTCAAGTTCAGCAGTGCTGTGGGCCCAAACCCTTAGATGAGGCCTTTCAGTAGCTTTCCCTGAATTCTTGCGTAATTAAACCTCTAAATGTAACATCGTCAGGTCAACTTTTAAACACTATGAAAGCCAGTATGCTGACCTTGGGTGATTAGTGACTGAATTCATAGGTGTTTTGTTTGTTTGTGTGTGTGTTCGTTTGAATGATTGATCTATTAATCAATTGCTTTAGGTCCCAAATGCCTGTGTTTGTCAGTGTGACTGTCCACAGAAAAAAAGTATTATCAAACTGTAAAAGCCATATTAAGACTTTCTCCCACTGTTTTTATGGTTTATATTTGTGTGACAGTCCTATGTGTATCAAATAAATTAATAATCTCAATTACACCCATTGTTTAATTTAAATTGTAAAAGCTGCTGTTCCAGAGTGTACTGTACATGGTTCAGGACTTTATAGAAATTTGTACTGTGCAAATCTTCTGTTATTAAACACTATTTATGAAACTTGTTAGACATGTTCTAAGTACTGTAACCTTTTCTTAAACATTCATGATCTAGAGGTCTGTGGATGAAAACAAAATTTGCAGGTGCAACTGCCAAACTGTGAGGTGTCCATGTGTGTGGAAGGCCATGTGTAATAGAGGTGTGAGCTGCTTCATGGGTGGATGCCATCCTTGGCTTCCCCATCACCAGGGCCACGTCAAGAGCTCACCTCCACCTCAGACAAGAAGAAACCTCAACCTGTACTCACATCCTGAAACCGGCCAAAAACATGTGACCTCTCCTCTCCAAGATCCGCTTTTCATAGTTTCCAGATGATATTTAACTTCCTGACTGCAGATTAAACTCCGGGCTGGCATTAACCGTGTCGGACCATGTTCCCCAGATTCCTGCACCACATCCTCCACATGCCTTAGTGTGGTGCATGTACTGCATTAAGGAAAATGAGTTGTAAAGTATTTATTGCAATAATAACAATAATGGAATTATTGGATATGTAGAAACTTGTATAATCAAGTCTTGAAGATAAAAAGTAGCCCATATTAACCTCTGTCTGTAAAACAATAAAGAATAAGATAATGCAAAATAAGTGAGGTGATACTGTAATCATGGGTGAGATTTCATGATTACTTTATGTTCATGATTTAAATGGAAATATCCATTTAGTAGTAGTAGCAGGTCTAAAGTTGTTTATTTTTTCAGGTAGAATACAGAAAATGAATTAAAACCTTTTAACTGGTCATAAAATGCCCAAGAATAGCTAAGTGTTGTAAGTCCGTAGCTTAGGATTTGTATGTGGTGTGCAGTGCTTCTTAGCCCTAAATACTCAATAGACTAGGGACATCTCGAACACTCGTCTATGACAAAACGCACGCTGGGTGAAAGCGTTAAGGCTGTAAAGTCCCTTTTCCATGCCAAGGGAGCCCACGCCAAAGGTCTTTAAACACCTCCGTAGCTAGAGGAAAAGTCCATTTCTTGTAAACGGCATCGCTTCGAAGAAGTTTTCCGAACTCCACGTAACAGCAGCAGCCGATTGGTTTGATCAGCTGCGTAGGAGTTCGGGGCGTCACTAGCAGCTTCATTCACAGAGACCAAACCGAAAGACATGCCTTCATAATAAATCAGAGTTTAGTTAGGCTGTACGTGCCTGAACTCCGCCTCGAATACTTGTAACAGTGATACATATAAGTGGGAGGTAAGTCACCGAGTTTGAAGGAGGCTTTAAATTAGTCCAAGTTAATTAGATTCAATTCGTAAATGATCCATGCTGTATATTATGAAAGACACAACGTGTTGATTTTACTGATCTATTTTAAGATGACGCTGAATCCAGGAGGACGTCGGCTCAAACAGTGGCTGATTGAACAGATCAACAGCAATATTTACTCGGGGTTACTCTGGGAAGATGATCATTTTACTATGTTCCGAATCCCGTGGAAACACGCAGGAAAACAGGACTACAACCAGGAGGTGGATGCGTCAATTTTTAAAGTAAGTTTTACAATTAGATTTTAATTTCCCTCAAAACTATGTGTATTTGCATAAACAGTGGATGAAACAGCTAACGCTGGAATTAATATTATATTATATTATTAGCACGTGCTAATGGAAACGCATCAAACCCAGTCCACGCGAGCGCATTTGTGCCATCTAATGGCGTTTAAACACACTACATGAGTAAATGTTTCGCATTGACACACAACTACAAGAATTTCAGATATCATTACATATAGACCTATCTAACACGACCATATTATATTCTAAATGGCATTTAAATTATTAAACATTGATCTTACACAGGTAACTTATTTACATTTTACCTGGGTTATATGCATAAATGAAGTTTATACTCTGTTACACAATAATGCAAACATTTTCTGCGCACTACATAATGAATACCTCAACGAACAATTGAGCATGTCATTTCTTTTACAGTCGTATATAGTGAAACACAGTAAGAGTAAACAAATGTTAACGAACACACAAAATGCTTCTCCAGGCATGGGCCGTGTTTAAAGGGAAGTTTAAAGAGGGAGATAAGGCCGAGCCGGCTACGTGGAAGACTCGCTTGCGGTGCGCCCTGAACAAGAGCCCCGATTTTGAGGAGGTAACGGAGCGCTCACAGTTGGACATTTCAGAGCCGTACAAGGTGTACAGGATTGTCCCCGAAGACGAGCAGAAGCGTGAGTGTGTGTTTGGACCTAAGTCTTGTTCATATTACATCTGTTCCACTGACAGGATTCCTTTTACCTTATGAGACCGTACACTAGCATTGGGAATCTAGACAAAGCCATATCTCTTTAACAGAGAGCTGAACCGACAACTGCCTTCTTTTTAGTAGGTAAAAGCTCAACCACGACCTTGAACATGAGCACCACCACTGATGTAGCTGAGATGGAGTGCAGCTCAGGAGACTTGAACCAGCTCATCAAAGAGGTGCGAACTTCATGACTGATGAACTTCAAATGCATTCAGACGTCCTGTATCTAGCAAAAGGCTTTGTCCACACCATAGTGTAGACAGTATGTTGTAGCCTGTAGACAGTATGTTGTACTTAAACACAATGACACATTTGATTGTTTTTTTTTTGTTTTCTTTTTTTGTGCAGTCATCAAATGACGAGTACTGTGGCATTATTAAGAGGAGCCTTTCTCCTGTGGATGAAAGCTGTAAAGTGCAGCCAAGCCAAGAATGGTGGCACCAAGGTTCTCAAAATGGTACGGTCGTCTAATTCTGGTCAGCAAAACCCTTACTGTGACATGCGTGTATTCTGTGTGGGAAAACAGGAACAAAAGTGTCTCTGCTTTTATGTGTCACATAGTTCAGAGTGAACTAAGTCTTGTAACAATTAATTAACTGTTCTGAATTCTAGTGCTTGATGTTCTCAGTTCAGTTCATCTGCTAGACATTTGCTGCCATGCTAACATAAAATTATTTAAAATATATGACAATGTGCGCGTCATATTAAGAGATGGCATAAGACAGCTAGAAGAGATTTAGTGCTCAGCTTTGCATGCTAAGAGGGACATATTGGCTAATGTCCGTTAGGACGCTGCTGACACAGCTTCTGTCTTTGTTGATCTCATGAGTAAGGTTTAACTTCACAGAAACTGACGGTGTTGATATTCACACTTGTTGATCGTCATAAATGCACTCTCTTCTCTTTCTAGCTATCCCTATGCTTCCAGATCCATCACCAATAAACACATTTAGTGCTGGTATGTACTATCTTGTCACTTATTTTTGTACATCATGCCAAGAAGCTCTGTGTCCCTAGCAAAATTTTTCTGTCCTGGTTCTCTTGCATTCTTTGTGTGCCTGTTTACACAATTAGCACCTGTAAATATATATTAATCACAGCTTCATTACTTTCAGGGTACAGTTTTTAAAGCTGGGGTTAATCAAATTCGTGTCTCTCCAGGTTTCTCTCAAATGATGATCTGTTTCTACTATGGGGGCAAGCTAATGGGCAGCACCCTGACCACACACCCAGAGGGCTGCCGCATCTCCCCGTGCCCACCACCTGTGGCCAATGCTCTGCTGTATGGCCCGGACAGCCTCCAGACCGTGCGCTTCCCCTCCGTGGAGCTCATCGAGCACGAACGTCAGCGGCAGGTCACACGGAAGCTCTTCGGACACCTGGAGCGCGGTGTGCTGCTCCGTGCCAACCGCGAGGGCATCTTCATCAAACGCCTGTGCCAGAGCAGGGTCTTCTGGAGCGGGCAGGACTACCAGTACAACCCGGGTGCCAGCAAGCTTGAGAGAGACGCCGTGATGAAGATCTTTGACACCAGCAGGTTTTTGCAAGGTAAGAGCACGGCCGTCGGCACGGAGGGTGTCCGGCTCGGTGGATCACGGTGTCATGGTCGGTCGATTAACGTGCTCACTGGGGCTCTGTGTTTCTCAGCCCTCCAGCTGTACCAGGAGAACCAGTACCCTGCGCCAGACCCGACTGTGTCCCTGTGTTTTGGGGAAGAGTTTACCGATTTCAGCACAGCCAAGAACAAATTAATCATTGTGCAGGTAAAAGAAGTGACTGTATTTCTGTATTCTTCAATAAGATGTTTGTTTAATTGTACTGACGTCCTGTAACTGCTTAAATTTATTGTACTGAACAATTGTAGTTACTGAACAATAATAACTAAATAATGATAGTGTAACAAGGTAATTGGAAAAAAAGAGCCAAACCTGTATTTCAAACCTGTATTTGACTATTTTCTTTGGTGTCTTAATTACCTGTGTGACTAATGTGCTGGCTTCTGTCTGAACAGATCACAGCAGTGAACTGTCAGCAGCTGCTGGAGGCAGTGACGGCCAGGAGAGCTCAGTACAGCAGTGGGAACATGGAGTTCTCGGATGAGCTGGCCAGTGACCAGATGGCTCGCATTTACCAAGACTTGTGCAACTATCCTGCCCCCCAGAGGACGCCCTGCTACAGGGACAACCTACCCATCACGGCCTAAACCCAAGCTCAGACGCCAGCTCGCATGAAAAGACACTTCCCAAACTCAGTGTGATTTAAAGTAGTAATTGGTGAATAACACGAAAGGACTTCACAGCACACCTGTGATATGCACTAGCTGACGGTCTTTAAAGTAGTTCGACATAAATGTAGCATTGTGGTCTTTCTGTTCTCTCAGGGATAGTAGTTTCAAAAATGGCAAAAATGTTCTCAGGGAAGTTGATTGGCAGAATATTGTCAATTTTAAAGCTTATATTTGATAATGTTTCATGTAAAACTTGTTGTTTTGTATACATAAACCATGTACGACCTGTGGTAATAATGGAGATACATGGATTGTACATTCTCATGTTCCAAGATGAAAACAACAAATTATTGTTGAATTTGTTGAATAGTGAAATGCGGTTGGAATTGCAGTGTAATCAGTGTAAATTCCCACGTGCTTCATTTTAACCAAACTTCAACCAGTCAGCCAAACCAGTAATCAACCAAAAATATCTGTCTTATGAAAAGTGGTTATTTACCAGGAGGGAAATTGAATTTTGTCTTGTTTTTTCTGATGTAAATTATCACTTGTTTGTTTTTGTGTCAAAAAGTAGATAGGTTTTACTATCCCCATTTTAAAAAAATACTTTTTAAATAAACAATTTTCAAGTATTGAGTCCTCATGATATTTAAGCTTAACAAACAACGTCCTTCACCTGAACAGAGGTACTGGATACTGAATAGTTGGCTATGCCAAAAGCTGTAGTGAATAACCTTACTATAACATTTGATGCAGAACAGATCACAGCAGTGACCTGTTAGCAGCCTGTAAATACAGTGACTAGCATATGAATGTCACAACATCACTTAAACATAACAAGAATGTATTGTTTAGGAAATGCATCACAAATTAGAAATTTGCTAACCCCACACTGCACTGAGAACCTAGCACATGGGTTCATTCAGCCCTAGATTTGACTAATGGGTTCATAAGCCCTAGAATTGACTAATGGGTTAGGGTTAGTTATGATTAGAGTTGGGCTTGCTGGCTGACTTGCTCTGCTGTCAATATCAAAGTCAATTTTATTGTCATTCTTTCAATTTTATTGTTATTCACCACAGATAAGAACAAACTACAATTTCTCCAGGACACCGTGCAAAGTGTAGTCACCAGAGAAGAGATACTACTAGCTCTGGGCTGAGGGATAGGTTTTGACCTCTCGTGACCCTAAATTCGAAGAAGCAGTTTAGAAAATGAACGAATGACCTTGCAAATAAACATATTCCCACCCATAGAAATGGGGAAGCTAAAGGACGCTGTGGCCATCCTTGAGAGGGGGAAAGAATGAAAGCAGAAAGAGGGGGAGACTTCTTGGACTGAGCATCTGATCCATCTTGATGACACACAGTTGGGATCCCCATTTCACTTTCTCTGCTCGGCTGGCACAAATCTGAGTGGCACAACACAGCAAATCCCATGACACTTCTTGACACAGAATACCGGTTCACCGTTTAAAACTAGTGAACATCTAAACTTGATCTTTGTAAATGCTCCATTATCAGTCCTTGACCTCACTGTAAATTCATAAATCCCATAATCACAGGCTCAAACAGGTTTATTTTGTTTGAGGGTGATCACAAAGCACGCGCGCGCACACACACACACACACACACACACATCCTGTGTATGCACTCTCTTACTCTCTGTTCCTCTTGGCTGTGTGAGATACAGCTCCTATGGTTATATGGAAGAGACAGTGTCAGACTGTGGGTGAGCTCTTCATTATCACATTATCAGCAAAGGGGATTTCACCCTCAACCTGAGCATTACAAGATGGCAGCAATAAACATATAATTACATTGTCACAGTTTTCTGTGGCTGATAAGTGAAAAATATAACATAAATGATCAAATAAGCAATATGTGACATCAAATGTTATATTCAAAGCGTGAATAAAGCAATTGCTTTATTTAAATAAGCCATACTTAAACCTTAACATTGGGTTTATATTTGGTTTATAGTCATTTTACCTAATTTACTAGCTGGCCAACCTTGTGAAGATGTCAGTTTAATATTCCTATACATAGGGCAGTTTTACAATAAGAATGTACATGTATTCCTTAAAATAGACAGAGGAAAATGCTAGTTAAACCGTATCTAAACTTGTTTGACGTATTTTATATTCTCAGACAAATCGCAGGCAGCTCAAAATGTCTTTTTTCTCCATTTTATCTCTGCTCCTCTAGTTTCGCTGGCTTCAGTTTGAAACATTTCCATGAGTATCTTAATGAGATGTTAATGTTTTGTACATAATAACCCTCTGAAATTTGTGACTGATAAATATCACCAGACCTGCTGCCTTCCTGGTGATGCTTCTCTGGCCCAATAACCTTCCTGTTGATGCTTCTCCTGCCCAATGAGCTTCCTGGTGATGCTTCTCCGGCCCAATAACCTTCCTGTTGATGCTTCTCTGGCCCAATGAACTTCCTGTGATGCTTCTTCGGCCCAATGAGCTTCCTGTGATGCTTCTCCGGCCCAATAACCTTCCTGTTGATGCTTCTCCGGCCCAATGAGCTTCTTGTGATGCTTCTCCGGCCCAATGAGCTTCCTGGTGAAGCTTGTCCGGCCCAATAACCTTCGTGGTGATGCTTGTACGGCCCAATAACCTTCGTGGTGATGCTTGTCCAGCCCGATGTCCTGCATGCTTTCTGTACTTCAGTGTGCTGCCTCTTTCCTCACTTGAGAAATACATTCTGCTGTATTTAAGACAGATGACTGCTTTGTTAATCAAAAACCACCTTTTGGCCTTCAAAACTATGTATTCTGAAAAGTTTCAAAGCAAACAAACCTTTCATATTTATATTCGCATTTATTTTATGGCACCACTGATTTCTGTTTTACGTTATGTATTCCTGTCACCGCAGACTGAATGTCAATATCTTGGTCCTATCTTGGCATGGTAACACCCAGAGAGCACAATAATCTGGTGGCCAATACGGTTTGGCAAGGTCGGACGGATCAACACGTGAGATGTTTTCTGCTAACTGTTGCACTTGTCTGTTGTCTTGTCTGACATGGATTGCAACATTTCTCTGTGGTGACAGTGGTTTTCCACAAAAAAAGGAAAGAAAAAAATCTGAGGGGAAGAAAATAAAGAAATATGTAAAAGTGCAAATATATCTGACAGTGCAGCATCTACTGACGTCTAGTTAGACAACAGGGAGCTGCAGAATCCAGGACTGTCCCCCCCCCCACCACGATCTCTTCACCATTTGGTAAGCCTCAACAGGAATGGATGAACAGTTCACTGGACACATGCACTCATTCTTGAAAAGCAGACATGCCCTGGCTGCAGGACGAGAAGTACCTGGGAGTCCTACGCATGTGGTCTCCTAGATCCCGTGTTGAGCACTGCTTGCATGCCTCTGTAATGCTGATGCTTATGTTTTGGGGGGCAGCGGTGCCGGACGTGGCTGCTGCATCAGCAAAGATTTCCCCAGAGTTGAGCTGAAGATGTGAATCCCCTCCATATATTGCATCACAGTCACCACTAAATCTGGAAGCGCATTATCTGTCAACCCTCTGCCTTTTCTCTGAAATGAAAATGGCTACAGTAATAAAAAAGAGGATGCATGTGTAACTATGAATAGGTATAACAAAAATCTACAATGGATTTAGTTTACTGACTAGGGAAAATAAACTAGTTAAAAATTTATACTGTATAAAATAGGATTCAACTGTACTTCCACATTAAAGAGTACTATATAATATAGAATATTATAGAATATTTAGATGTAAATTAGGTCTACATACTCTATCCATATTCTGGATAGTTCAAATGGATTCATTCACCACAAAGTGGAAGAAAATGACGTCCTCATACTTGATCATATTTATCATTTATCATAAAACTCCGTAGCTTAGCTATCTGAGAAATTTTCTTTCACCCCCTTTCTCACACACATTTTCATTCTCTGTGTCTCTCAATTTCTCTCTCAGCTTTTTTGACAGCTTTTTTTTCCATGACAGCTGTCATGAAAGGCTTATGTAGCTGTCATTGAGACCTCTAGGCTGTGTGTTTCTGTGAAGATTCACCAAAATATTATTTAAACGAACACAATGCCTTACAGTGCAATGATAGTTAGAAAATGTAGATGAAATGTTTTGCGATGAATACTGTGGGAAACCAGCTATGAATGATTAGAACAACTGTGAGGAGTTGGTGCTAGGGGGGGGTTGGGGACCCCTGGGAGACTGGAGCATGCATGTGCTGTGAAGAGGGGAACTGCCAAGTGGTAGAGAGCTGTGTGTGTGTGTGTGTGTGTGTGTGTGTGTGTGTGTGTGTGTGTGTGTGTGTGTGTGGGTGTGTGCGCGTGTTCAAGGTGCCGCAGGTGGAGGAAGACTGGGGCTTCCCACAAACACCTGACCACACCCCAACTTAGTGACCAGAGGTTCAGACACATTTCCTCAAATCAGTATCAGTTCAGTCGAAACCCCCAGCCAATGTACCCAATTTAGGCACTTACAAATCGGGACTACCTGAACTATATTTGTAACTATAACCATAACATCAACCATAACATCAACCATTAAAGAAAGAATGTATGAATTTCCAACGTATCACAATTAATTTATTGCAAATATGATCACTAACAAAATAATCTTTACATAATTTTTTAATATATTACTTTATTTATGTTTTTATTTGTATATTTCATAATAAAAGCTTGAAATCATGATTCCATTGCTAAATATATGGTTTATTCTCAATGGTGTTTATGAATTTTGCATGATATACTAATGCAATTTAACTTGAGATGATTCAGGCTGAACATTCACCAGAGGATTAAAGATATTTCTTCAAATCAAGCATATATAATGTAATCAAGCATAAATAATATGGGTAAAATAATGGAGAAATGTGTGTGTCTTATAATCATTTCATTATGTGCTTGGCATTTTGGAACTGGAAGAACTAATTTACACTGATCTTGTGGACTGACTTTACAAGGTGAAGATGCCTCATGCATTTAAACCTGTAGGAAGATGATGAACCAGTTCTGTGGTGAAGGAACAACCAGCAGAATGTATATGTGAAGGGAAAATGAATACTTTATGAAACCATGTGTATGACACATGTACAGTGAAAGAATATATGAATCTATTATATATTATATGAGAATTACATCATCAATTTGAAATGCTTGCTTTCTTACTACTGTTCTTTTCTGAAACTACATTATTCCATATTTGCCACAATAACACTGAATTTCTAATAAATATATTAGAAAAACATAATACTGAAAAAAGGTTATTGGCTAGATTTAAGGCTATTTTGGATAACCAAAACATATAATATTGTGTTTAATCTATATACAATGTACCTTTCTGTTATTTTCAAATTTTCAAACCATATATTTTCACATAACTGCAGGCCTTGTTTTCTAAGCTGTCAAGATAAATACATAACACTAAAATCAAGATAAATACATAACACTAAAAACATTAGATATATTAGATATATATTCAGTTATATAGATATATTTATACAGCCATTAATCCGTTCATTTATGAGATGACCAAGGTGCGGATTGCCCCTTCTCACATGAATGAGTGATACTGCAATGTAATCTAGAGAATCCTCTCATACTCTGACTACTACTGCATGGAACTCTTTCTGTGTCTAATGTTAAGTTTACTAAAAATTTAAGAGCTCATCTAAAAGAATCTTCAATTGGAGGACATTTACTCTCTAAATAAATTGTGGATATTTTTGTTTATACAACCACACAGTTGAGGAACAAAATACATCAAAGTACTTTAACCTTTGATTTTGCTGTGGGATTTCTTTGTCTTATGCAACATACTTTTAAATTTAAGATTAAAAGAAAATGTTCAGATCTTGCACCTTGCACGTTCTACACACACCTTTAGAACCTAGCAATACTGACAGTGGATTCAAGACCCTCTTACTTGTTGTATACTGTATTGTTTTTTATTGTGAATGGATATAATTGCCATGATAATAATACCAATAATGCATTAATCACCAATTATGATTAAAATGATTGAAAATTAAAAACTAAAAACCCAAATCTCTTATTCACAAAAGTATTCAGATACTTTCAGATAATCAATACTTTGGAGAGGCCCCTTTGGAAGTAATTACAGCTGCAAGTCTTCTTGGATACATCGCCACGCAAAGAAATTCACAGACAAAGCTACTCTAGTGTTGTTTTGGCTGTATACATTTGGTCATTGTTGTACTGAAAGGTGAACTGAAAGGTGACATGGGGAGCTCCATAAATAGTTGTCTGTCTAATACGTTCTGCCATATTTACAAAGGACTGGAGCTCTTGCAGAGTGACTTAAGTTTGTTCTTATCTTCCCAAACAAGGCCGTTCTTAGCTGGATGCCCCATGTGGTTAGATGACTGGCTCTAGAAGGGGTCCTGGTTGTGCCTGGACTATTCCGTTTCAAAATTATTGAGGCTGCTGTGATTCTGGGAACACACATAGATGTTGTTTTATATCCCCCATATATGCCATTGGACAACTTGATTGTACAAATTCATTGATGGTACCATGGGCTTCATGTCTTGGTTTTTCTTCTGACTGTGCTGTAATGGAATTTCATAGACCCAGGTGTATCTTTACAAACTAGTAAAGTCAGATCATATTGCAATATATAATTCCACCAGAGTTCTTGATGTATATTTAAAGCAAACAGAGGACACCTGAGTACTGTGAAGGTAGGCCAGCCCCAGTCTCTGGGGGAGAGGTCCACACACCCCTTCACCTCGCCTCCTGTTCTCTCGTTCACTCCACGACAACCACAAATCAGTGTGTGAATAAAAAAAAAAAAAAAACCATTTTCTAATCTCTCTAAAACATGTTTTGATTTCATCATTTGGGATAATTGTGTGCAGATTTGTGGGTAAAAAATGGAATTATATATAAATTTCAGATCAAATCTACAAGCGACCAATCTACCCAAGACGATTGGATACAAGCACCTACAAGCACCTACAAGCACCTACAAGCACCTGGGAGATGGTCTGGCTTGCCGGTGGATGTACTGATGCCGGGGTTGGATGTACCATTGCCACAAGAGGTCGAGCTGATGCTAGCTCCTACCTGAGGCTCACCATCTACACCGAAGGGACTGTGACTACTTGGCCGGGGAACAAGAACCTTAACTATTACTGTGGAACTGTAGAACCACCCTGCGACCACGAACTTGTGCTAATGGGCTGCTCAATGGAAGATGGGTTCCCTTTTGAGTCTTGGTCCTCCTGAGGTTTCTTCCTAATTCCCACCCCATAGGGAGTTTTTCCACTATCACCTTTGGCTTGCTCATTAAGGATCTGGACCCATACGATTGTAAAGCTGCTTTGTGACAACATGTGTTGTGAAAAGCGCTATATAAATAAATTTGACTTTGACTTTGACATAGAAATAAGTTTGTATCAACATTAAGCAAGTGAACATTTTTTACCTAATATTATTTGCAAGAAATAACATTTATAGGCATCTATCAAGTTTATAATATTGCCATGAAAATTACCATGCTTATTTTTAACAGAGCGGAAAAGCTTGCAATGCAGTTTCCATGTAGAAATATGTTTTAGCAAAAATTAATACATGGTCACTATATAATTAAATTTTTGCATATTTTTTATATATACAGAAAGAGTCAATGGAAATATTTTGTGTGAGCGATGCTGTATTACAGCTTAAACACTACAGAATTTTGTGAAAAAATGGGAAACAGAATAAATGCACGAGAAGGAAGCAGCCAGGTTGTGTGTTTAGTTCCGTAAGGGAAGACTCACTCTAGTATTTTCCTCTCTTTCAGAATGAAGTGTGTTATTGTAGTGTATTCGTGTAACATTTGAGTCTTCAGAATAACTAATCACCTGCCTGATGACCTACAACAGTGGCTCATGGGCTCAGCAGAGAATCAACTACTTTTCCCTGTCTGACTGATTTAATCCATGACCATGTAATCTACTACATAACAGGAAAAACCTGTGGAGGAAAGACTTCTCTAAAAAGAAGAGCAAAAAGAGGAAGAACATAGACTTTGAGTGCAACAGGCAGTTAGTCATGGACACCAGTGTCCTCTTGGCCAGGACTTTATGAAGCCCGTCTTAGTGGAAAAGTACTTGATGGTACCAGGATGTAAACATAAGCTGTGCTTTCATCAAAGGGAATTACAAGGCACAACACTGTGCTCACATATAATGCACAAGCTGTCGCAAAGCAAACCACTGAGTTAAGGATGGGTGTTTAGAGTACAATCACTTCAGTCCACCTATAACAAACTCCAGCTTTGGTTGCTTCATGATACACGGCTTTACTAAAAATACAGTGTTGCTCAATAAGTTATTGCATCAACTACTAACATGATATACCCATATGATGTATTACAAATGGGAAGTTAATAAAATGTTTTCTTATGTCACGAAATAAACTGTACCATTAAAAGTGTGACAGATGGAGGAGGCAATGGATTCAAACAGCCTTCTCAAAAACTTTAGAGCACCTAATTACCTCACACACTGTTGTGGGACACTGAATCAAGTTTCTAGCAAGAGTGTTTCTGTCACACATCACAATTCAAAATGGGAAAAGGGTCACGAGGCAGTGTGAAGAGGTGCTGTACAGAAACGGGTCTGCCCCAAGCCCACTTTCATATACTACATAACAGTGGGTGAGCACGAGGTCATGGATGGGGATTTCTGTCACAGGTGATTGACTGACTGTCACGTCAATTTATTTTTAGATATGAAGTGACTGCTCTTATTTTAACCTTGACAAAATTGCAGCGGAAGATCACACTTGAAAAAAAGTATTTTTTCTCAAGACATTTCTTGGATATTAAGAAGCTAACAAAGAGTCAAGTTTTTAATGAAAATATAAAAGAGAAAGACCACTTGTGTATCTCATAATTATATATATATATATATATATATATATATTAGGTAAAAAAATTATATATATATATATATATATATATATATATATATATATATATATATATATATATATATATATATATATATATATATATATACATATATCACATTTATTCAATAATGCTAAAATTAATGAGGAACAAAATGTGTAGATGAAACCGCTGTTTTTCCAGAACCTCACTAGGGGGGTTAGCTACGCACCTCTGATTACACAACCCAATAGAAGGGAGAAACCACAGCGGCCACAGGTGTTACGCTGAGGAAATTAAAAGTGCGCTAAAATAATCTGGTACAGCTGAAGAGGAGCAGCGGTCAAACCTCAGCCAACCTGTTCCAGCGCAGCACTCTGACCTGCACCACCACACACTCCTGCTTCTCGTTTCTACAGGGCTTTCATCACACACACACACACACACACACACACACACACACACACACACACACACACACACACACACACACACACACACAAATGTTCACATACTCAGATTCACTCGCTCTTTCTCTCTCTCTCTCTCTCACACACACACACACAAACACACACACACACACACACACTCCACAGGGATGGTATATTTAATGAAAACTTGATAGTGTTAAGTCTTAGAAAGATGTATCACCTATAACATTTACATGATGTTTCATTATGTATGGGTATAACTTATATATTAGAAAGCAGAGCACTCTCCCATGGCCAGTGGTCAACCTATGAACCAATAATAGTGGTTCAGGATATCATTGTTTTGACCTGTTATTATATAGATATAATATCTTAACACCACTTCCCTTACTCAGCAGACTTGAAAAGAATAAATAGTCTGATGACAAGAAAATGGCATAATCACAAATTAGGAGACAGAGACATGACACATACAGCAATAACTTCATAATGATGGAAATTATTTTAGAAACCAGAATAGAATATTGTGTGCTGAGATGTTTTTAAAAAATGTGTAATGTGCATCTTTTGCGTCTTTCTTTCCTTTCCGAGAGAGGTGCCCCATCAGTTGTCACTGACAGGATGCTGATATTTGAATAATCTAAATTTGCCATCAGGACAAGCTTAAGGCAAGTCAGCACCAGGCCATAGCTGCATTCATTTGCATGGGGTCTAGTCATGCAGTGCTGCACTGCTGGGTCTCGACCAGATTTAATAACACATCACCACCACCACCACCACTGCACATTAGCACACAACAATCACCATCCTTCTCACATAAGCTTTCTGGCCAAACCATTACAAGACAAGAGAGTGAAGACAGAGCAATATTCAGTTTAATGTGAAATATGTCCTCTGTATCTTTTCTTCAAGCACTTTGAAGAACTGGACATGACTGCAGCCTCAGTCAAAGGTGGGGCATTTGTCCGAGCTAGGAGAAAATCTCAAAATTACAACATCGCCCTCTAGTGTTAATTTACTCAGAATAACTTCAGTGGTTGGCAATTATCTCAGCACTATAAACATTTGTACAGAATTGTTACTGTTTTGAATTTATGTCAATAATTTTACTTTAATTGTAAGGTAAGCTACATGGAAACCACACACTCATTCTTTACTTTTCATGGAAGTTTTGTTATTATTCATTGTTAACCACTTCCTCATTCTGGACATTTCATATTAATATACCCAAAATACCTTTAATTTCAGTAATGGGGAAAAACGGTGAAAAAAGAAAGAACCACTAAATAATTTAGTATCCTTAGATATGCATCTCATATGTGAAAACTCAATTTGAAGACTTGGATTTGGAGGAAGACTTCTGACGTGTAAGTCTCTAGTGGAAGAAGACGTCTGCACGAGAATCCAACAGGGCCTATGAGGATGACCCAGATAGCTGTGCTTCTGACGCACTCAAAGAAATCCATTCCATTCTTTAATTTTCCACATCTAAATGATTCCTTCAGGACAAACAGATGGTATCTGTTCATCTCCATCTACTGCAGTGTACAAACTTGTTTATTTGGTTTTGCTTAGGACAATATTGAACAAGCATTCGGGCAGACTTTCCCCCCTTCTAAGGAGGGTGGTGTCATCTCGAAAGAATTTGTCTTTACCAGTGACTTGAAAATCACCAATTTACAAGTCACAGTGAAAATTAGCAATACGATATTTATAAAGACTTTTTGCATTGATATTTAAATGTCATAGTAATACAGCAAATATCACTTGTTATGTTATGAGTTATGTTAAAACTCAGCGCAGTGTAGAAATTAGATGCTCTGGAAGCTATTTTAGGAGAATGAACTTGCTCCAGCCCATAGATGGGGCTCCAGAACCATCTAGCTGTGTAACGTTCTGCTTTAGCTACATGAGCAAGATGACGGCAGCTGTCTCTGGCCGTGTGTGCCAATCCTCCCGGCCTGGATCTGGCACAGAACTACAGCTGCCTGCGGTCAAACTTGAATCGTTATTACTGTACATGCAAGCGACCATGAGGGTAGCAAAAAACAAACAAAAAATAGTTTACAGTCAGTATGGACCACTGTGGTCATATCACACATTTCTGTGAACAGAAAGACAGCTAGAAGAGAACAGCAGCAGTGTCTTTAGGTCCAAATGTTATTCCAACAATTACAGCAATCTGACAGGAAATATACACAGGACAGCCAGAAGCAGATAAGGCCCGAGTTCTGATGAAGAAGTGCTATCCTAACACAGGAAGGAGTGAGCTCCACACTTGCTCTCTGCTTGCCGCTAGCCCTCGCTCACTAGATTAGCAGTCACAATATTAGAAAGAGTGTCGCAGCAGCTCCTGACAAGTTATGAATCTGGCAAGTTCTACTGGAAGGTCAGAGGTTAAAAGCTCTGGATTGTATAGATAATGTTGAGCATGAGGCCTTGTTGTAAGATGAGCAGCTCTCCACACTGGAGGCTGGTATGATGGGACACATCTGAACATACAGGTAGTTCAGGACTGATGATCCATGAACCAGGGTAGTTAAAAAAAAATCAAGAATAATTATTTAGCTCAGAGCTTAAAAAATACACAATTTCATGATTTAATGTCAAAAGAAATGTAAACTAGCTCATTTTAAAGGTTTAACAGAAACATAACGTTATTGATCATTTGCTAAGTGATTCACAAAAGTGAAAGATGACATCTATAAATAGTGAAGGACTTGCCTCTTACACATCAACAGGTTACAGGACGATTTAGCAACCGATTCATCAGTAACAAATGGATTTATTTGACTTTACTTTTGAATGGATGAAGATATGGATAATAATGGTCAACAAGCTCAGCATCAAACTTCACTTCAGTTCTCATCTTTTCCTAGTGGACCACATGGTTGTGCTGACCACCCCCGGCGAGAACAGACAGAATATACAGTTTATTTGTGCGTCATAAGTTTACAAAGATCTCCCCGTCGAGTCGTCCGGAACCGCGACAGGCCGTGACCTTTCCCCATTCCTTCCACAGGCAGCCCAACGACGACGCTCTCTCATTTATCTCCACCACCCAATCGCTCACCACTCTAATTGAAGAGTTGGCAGTGTGAAGCTCATCTCTGCAGCGCACGACTAAGTGCCTGACAGGGTCACTACTACTGATCCGTCACGGTCATCCCTGTTCCATTAGACGTTAGTGATGACCCATGATGTCATTATTTAACGGACACGCACGCCACATAAATGAGCTTTAAAAGCACTGTAAACCCACAGTCATTTTTAGCCCCAAAAGTCAAATGTCGATAGAAAGAGATTACGCTGCAGGGAGGGGGTTGTGCGCAGTGAGACCAGTAGGGGGTGCTACAGGGGCAGCTCTATCTTCTGTCTCTCGGTGATGCTCCATGTCACTGGGGTCTGTGTGGAGGCTCTGGCTGGTCAGAAGCAACAGCTGTGCAGCAATGGCCCATGACCATGAAGGTAACTGGGCAGTGTGAGTTGTGCTCACTGGAGCCTTCCCAGTCAAACCAGTCTGCCCAGCTGCTCTGTGCCCCCAATAGACACACCACATTTCTCAAAAATTAAATTATCCATTGTTGAAAACTCGATCATCAGTAAAAGTACACGGAAGATTTTCTCTAGAAGGTGGCGAGGGGTTCCTTGCCCCTGCCCTGATCTCAGTAACCTCACTGCTGTTACTTTGGGACATTATATAAACTATGACAGACGTACCTACAAAACGGCTGCAGCATTTGTGCTATTTAAACAAGGAGGAGAGAGAAGGGAGAGGAGGGCACTGCAGTGTGTGCACTGGGCGCTCAATGCACAGCTCGGTTATGTAAACACCCTGACATTTACTGCACAATGACAGATCACCCTACTCATCTGGACCTCACCATACACGTACACCAAACAACTTCCTGTGGATGTGTATACGTGTTGTTCGGGGAGATAGGTAGAAAGGGATGGGGAGCGAGGGAAGGAAAGAGAGAGAGAAAGAGAGGGGGGGAGGTCTGTTAAATCCAGCAGCAGAATAAATCCATCAGTGGCTGTCTCCCTCAGTCTGGCATATTTATGGGTCTTATTCAACCTCCGCCCATCCCTGCAGCTCAGCATGGAGAGGAGAGCAAGAACATGTCCAGGGACAGTGTGGTGTAAACACTCCGACAACTGGGATCCCTCAGGATGACACTGTCTGCATAGGAGCCCTGCAGGAACACTGTAGATGAGAGCATGCATGTGTGTGTATGAGCAGACACATTTGTAGATTGGAATTAATGTCTCAATGTGAACATGTCGAAAAGGATGTGTGCGTGTCTGCTCTGTGTGTGTGTGTGTGTGTGTGTGTGTGCGTGTGTGTGTGTGTGTGTGTGTGTGTGTGTGTGTGTGTGTGTGTGTGTGTGTGTGTGTGTGTGAGAGAGAGAGAGAGAGAGAGAGAGATGGTTCATTGGTTTATAGATGGGTATTTATGCCCCTTCACAGTGGATTTCCCTGTCCAAGTCACACACCCAACATCTCTCTCTAGCACAGGATCAGAGGTGTCAAGTAATGCAGTACAAATATTTCGTTACCTTACTTAAGTAGAAATTTTGGGTGTTTATACTTTTCTGATGTAATTATTTTTCATCTGCCTTTTTACTTCTACTCCTTTATTTAGAAATATTCTCATTACTTAATCTGGCTTGTCATCGTTACAAAAAGCTATCCAGATAAATCACAACATCTAGATAGAGTGGATTTGATTGTGGTGGGATCAGAAGTATAAACATACACCACTCCCACACCCTATTGCTTTGTGCGTGATCCATGCGTGATGTCATGTCACACTCCAGCAATGACACAGCAGAGTAGCTTAGTACGAAGATGTTCATGGTAGAGACTCGAGAACTTGAGAGAAATGTCCCAACTAAGCCACAGCGAGGAGGCTGGTATCCAGGAACTCTAGGTAACACGTATGGTATATCAAAAGCACTCCATTGTAGGTTTTTGAATTGTCTTGTCATCTGTATTTGTTGTCATGGTAATAAATGTTTTGTGTGGTGCACGACTCCCTCGCTGCCCCTCGCTCGCCACCGTCACAAAATCATTTAATACATTTGCAATCTACTAAAATGCATTCGTAATGGGCTTATATGCAGCTGAAACATAGCCTAGTGCATCCCTATTAACATACTAATATATTAAAATAGAAATTACAGCCATTATGTCTTTTAGAAAATGTTTTTGGGCGAGGTGGGGTAGTGCCCTCTAGGCCCTGTGACGCGGCCTACGTTTTACGTCTTAATGGCATTTTTCCCCCTTACATTAATTTTACACTTTAAGTAGTTTTGAAACCAGTACTTTTACACTTTTACTTGAGTAAAAGGATTGACTTGATACTTCAACAGTATTTTTAAACCCTAGTATCTATACTTCTATCCACGTAATGAATGTAAATACTTTTGACACCTTTGCACAGGTTACACACAGAGCTGCACTAAGACCTCACGGTCGTAGCCAGACTGAAGATGAATCCCACCAGAGCAAATCATCTTTATTTCTTCCTGTATCCAGAAATAGAGTGAGTGGGAAAGAGAGAAAGGGAGCATAGTGCTAGCCAGAGTAAGACAGAAAAAAGGAGAGAGAGAGAGAGAGAGAGAGAGAGAGAGAGAGAGAGAGATCGAGAGAGAGAGAGAGAGAGAGAGAGAGAGAGAGAGAGAGAGAGGAAGGCTCTGGAAACTGTGCTGGCTGAGTTACGGTTTCCTGCATCTTGTTGCTCTGAGGGGAAAGAGAGGGAGGAATCATTCATCAGAGACTCTGTCTGTGTCCTCTTGAACCACAAATGACCTTCACAAGGGCACCCACGCTAAGGTCAGACCCAATCCGACAACCACAACATGCAACAAACATGTATCGAGCATATCGTGTGGCTCTGCTCCCAAACGCTCAGTGAAGGAATGACCAAGGTCTTTATGACTCCAGGGCATGACACTACATATTCACTCTATTTTAAGGCCTTTTATTCCATCGTACATTACATAGAGCCATAAACGTGCTTTCATGTTGTCAAGAATACAGAGATAGTTCATCCTCCCGAAGACTGAGGCTAAATGCAAACACACAGAGCGGATCTGGAGGTCTCCCTTCAAAACAACCATAGTAACGCACAGTTTGTTTAGTGGCTTTGGAAATCACGACCTGTAATCACGATGGCCCAGAGTAGCAGATTGACCCTCTCTGCAGGAGGGGCGTCTGGCTTCAGTGACCCCGTGACCCCTCTGGGGCTGGACTCTCTTCCCAAACACATCAGTCTCAGCCAAGTGGACCCATTTTCTTACACGTTTACACAATGGAAACTGATAAGAGTGTGATGCATACATGTTTTCATCTACACAATCACAATACTGCTGAATGAATGCACATGCCTGTACATTCATAGACATGCATACATACACGTGTGCATGACACAAACACACACAGAGTCTAATGAGTCCTAAGAACACAATGGAAAAAGACAGGAGGAAAGAACAGATGTCAGAAGAAGGCTAGAAGGAAAGAAAGAGACAATCAGACGAATATTTCATACACCAGACATCTAGGTCTGCTCCTCACTGCCAGCGCAGAGAGCATTGTTGGGTTCTGCAGGATGTTATTGGCATCCTGTCTCACTGACCCGGCGACCAATAGCATGTAAGGAGTGTGACCTTTGCCCCGGGCAAGCCCTGTGGAGACGACCCTATGACCCAGTCTGGAGGCAAAGCAGCATATAGTTGCGTGTCTGAGAAAAAAAAAGAAAGAAAAAAACCCAAACCAGAAAAAGAAGCCACTCAAAAGCCACAGGATGGGAGGAGAGAGTTCAAACCCCCTCCTCGATCTCTTGTTCTCAGCATCAGTGCTAAAACAGGCACACAGACACATCAGCAGGGGAAAAACCATCTCCGGGGAGACGGGGAAGAATTGTTGGTGCCTTGATGACGATCCTGCCAGCCATCTGAGGTGAGGTTTGTCACATCTCTCACTGTGTATAGTGTATACATGTTAAGGGAAGAGCTGAAGTCCAGTCCCAGAAAAGCCCCCAGGGAACTTTATGTTTTTATGCCAAGATTCGCCCGTAGTGGAGGGCCGATGTGCTGTGTTCTAAAAGGGCCAGGGACGAGTCTGCTGACTGGTTAGTCAACCCTTCATGACCCCCCATCTCCTTACTGTAAGTCTCACTTCCGGGCGTCTCTTGTGGGCTGGGGGCCATGGTGCCCAGCCAAACCACTCACTATAAATCAGGTCTGACGGCTTGTGCTCTTCCAGACGACACTACGGCCTTTCAGCAGAAGAGCTGGAACACACTCTGTGCACGTGTGTTGACTCACAATGCCCTCAGGGCTTACACAGCACAAGTAGCACAACAGCCCGCTGAGTGTGACCCAGCCTGAGACAGATTTGAGTGTTCTCTGTGTCCACGGCATTGATCTCGCTGGGACTGCACGTGGGACTTGCTGAAGAAGAGTTATATCTGACCGAGACGAAATCACTTAGCCGCAAATGGCACGGACAAATACACATGACCATTAATATCGAGTCTGTGAACAAGCACGCACACACTATATAGAAAAGACATCTCTCTCTCTCTCTCTCTCTCTCTCTCTCTCTCTCTCTCTTGCCGTGGGGCTGGAAGCGTCTGACAGGGTGATGGAGAGAGCTCGGCGGAGCCAGCGGGCGGCAGGAAAGCGTTCGTGCGGCCCCTTTGCCGGAGTTGCGTGCAGCCTCACGCAGGAACCGCTTCCTCTCCTGGCCGCCACACAGCACAGGCGCTGCTCTCGGGCCCAAATTAGAGCAGGGAGCCGCCCTTCCAAGCCGGCCGTGCGGGTGATTCACGTGGGAAAGGTGAGAGCGGGCCGGGCCAGGCCGGGGCCTTCGGGCGGCCTGCTGATGGATCGAGCAGACGGGAGAAGACGGGGGGCGCAAGAGGGGGGCACTTCCTGCTCTTATTCAAGAGGCAGGACAAGCCCATCTCTCTCCTGCAGGACACAGGGCTGTAAATGGGAACTCACCCTCTCGATTCTATTGTGTGCACAAGTGATAACAGCAACAGGCCATGGCACTGCACATTTGTAGATGTTGAGGACTACGGGATGAAGCAGTCTAGACAGGAGGAACTCGCATTAGTATTCAGCACAACTTTTAATATAAAAATGTGTTTAATTGAAATATAAAAACAGGTTCAGATGAAGAAAACACTGGAGGGAATTTGAAGGACCAGTGGTCACTGATAGAAGATGAACAGAGAATTAATGCACTACACACCCAAAGCAGTACAGACTGGAATCTGGTCTTGTAAAGGTCAGTGCACAGATGGTTAAAGAGCACTTACACACACCGCCACGTGCTTTTACACACACACACACACACACACACACACACACACACACACACACACACACACACACACACACACACACACACACACACACACACACACACACACACACACACACAGAAACCGTCACGCACATGTAAACAGAGGCATTAACACACTGCTCCATTATGTCCAAATACTAGCTGACTCATAGTGGTCATGCGTCCCACACTTTGATAACAATGCTGTCTCTGCAAGAAGGACACGGAACACCACATGGGCCTGCTGATCTATCTTTATCTCTGGCAGTGAAATAGAAAGACAATGAGAGGGAGACAGGAGAGAAAGACAGGTGAGGGAGACAGAAGGAGGAGACAGAAGAGAAAGACAGGTGAGGGAGACAGAAGGAGGAGACAGAAGAGAAAGACAGGAGAGGGAGACAGAAGAAGGAGACAGGAGAGGGAGACAGGAGAGAAAGACAGGAGAGGGAGACAGAAGAAGGAGACAGAAGAGAAAGACAGGAGAGGGAGGCAGAAGAGAAAGACAGGAGAGGGAGACAGAAGAGAAAGACAGGAGAGGGAGGCAGAAGAGAAAGACAGGAGAGGGAGACAGAAGAGAAAGACAGGAGAGGGAGGCAGAAGAGAAAGACAGGAGAGGGAGACAGAAGAGAAAGACAGGAGAGGGAGACAGAAGAAAGAGACAGAAGAGAAAGACAGGAGAGGGAGACAGAAGAAAGAGACAGAAGAGAAAGACAGGAGAGGGAGACAGAAGAAGGAGACAGAAGAGAAAGACAGGAGAGGGAGACAGAAGAAAGAGACAGGAGAGAGAGTAAACAAAATAGCTTGTACTCCAAAAGAAAAACAGCAATAAAAGAGAACTCTGATGGGGAAGTACACAATCTTACCCATAAGCTTCTCTAATAAAAACAGTTTTGCATATAAAATGATCCATCACTCTGTACGCTGTGTTGTCAGAGCCAGCACTCCCCCGCCACAGAGCGGACCGTGACTGAGGAGACTGGGGGCTTCTGGGTTTGACAAAGACACTCTCTCTTGTGCCAACAGTGCTTCAGCCCACGGTCTGCCATCTGTCACTGGTGGAGAGACAGAGTGGCGTTTACACTGGCCCTCCTCCCTCTCTCTACTCCTCCACTCTCCTGTCTGCCCCTCTCCCCAGCGTGTTGGTTTAACCCCAGCGGGGCAACACGCCGGGCAGAGGGCGATGGCTGATTTACGGCAAGCGCTCGGCATGGGGCCTGCCCTCCTCCCCCCCCCCCCCCCCCCCCCCTCCCCCCCTCCACTTCCTCTTCATGCGCCAACAAATGGCAGCATGCTATCTAGTGGCGCCCCCCCCTGGCCAGAGGAGCTCGCTCGGAAAGTTTGTGCTGGTCATGTGTGACGATGCATTGACCTTTCGTTGTTTGGAACGAACTATTCTTTGAGAATGCAACTTATGTAAAAGTCTTTGGTGATACAATATTTTAACCTCATGGAAGTGCCTTTGATATTTTTGTCAAGTGCTTTAACTGATTTAACCCGGGACCTTTACTGTTGACAGCAAGTGGTCCCTGCATCAGCACCTGAGGTCCCCAATCCAGGACTGTACCACCACACACCATTAGAGGGCAGTCTTCCCATCAGAATTGAAAGCATCTGTAGGAATAGGTTAATGTATGTGAGTTTTTCAGTGGATTATAAAAATAATTGCTGAAAATTTACCGCATACATAAGTATTAAAGTAACGTGAATGAATGACCACAAATTAATTTGGAAACCCCAAAACGGCCATACAAAGAAAACCACTTACCATATAATCTATGGTAAATAATATCCCCCTGCTTTAAAATATTCAATCTGTATTACAGAACCATTAAGATGTATATTACATACGTTTGTATTGAACATGGAGGTTGTTGCAAACCTAATGTAAGTCAAATGTGGACAATTGCAGGTATTTACAACTTAAAAAACTAATTTTAAGGTAAAGAAATTATTAAGAAAATAGTACTTTACTCATCACCTTCTCTCTCTCTCTCACACACACACACACACACATACACACACACACACACACACACACACACACACACACACACACACACACACACACACACACACACACACACAGAACCTGGCGTGTAGTTGCACAGTTAGCAGAAATGGTCATCATAACCTCAAGTGGTACATGCAGCTAAGCTTCAGTCTAAACAAATGGACAAAAAAACCCCAGCCGTACTTTAATAGTAATAAAGGTGGATGCGTGACGTAACACATGTAAGAGATGTTCCACTGCAGGAGATCTGGGGCTTCCAGATCAAACAATATGAGCAATGATTTTATGACATGTCTCACCCGAACATCTTTAAAAACAAACATTTAGCAGGGATTAGCAGAAATAAACAGAGCTCTATTTCAGTGGCTATGACAC
The DNA here is from genome assembly GCF_052324685.1 of Brachyhypopomus gauderio. NCBI lineage: Eukaryota > Metazoa > Chordata > Actinopteri > Gymnotiformes > Hypopomidae > Brachyhypopomus > Brachyhypopomus gauderio. The sequence goes on from NC_135212.1 coordinate 26,513,842, forward strand.
ACTACACTTTCCCTGGAAAAGAGGATCATGGTCATGAAACGGCAACAAATCAGGCCACACAAGCTCTGGTAGTCAGAGAGCAGGGAGGTGCTGCTGGGTGGTGGGTACACCCAGACACCCCTGCAGGTCCACATGGGAGGGGGGGATGCAGAGAGGGGCGGCCTGGGCAGAGGGACAGGGCGGCCTGGGTACAGGGGCAGGGGAGGCCTGGGTAGAGGGACAGGGGAGGTCTGGGTACAGGGGCAGGGGAGGCCTGGGTAGAGGGGCAGGGGCGGCCTGGGTACAGGGGCAGAGAAGGCCTGGGTAGAGGGACAGGGGAGGCCTGGGTAGAGGGACAGGGGAGGCCTGGGTAGAGGGACAGGGGAGGCCTGGGTAGAGGGACAGGGGAGGCCTGGGTAGAGGGACAGGGGAGGCCTGGTAGAGGGACAGGGGAGGCCTGGGTAGAGGGACAGGGGAGGCCTGGGTAGAGGGACAGGGCGGCCTGGGTAGAGGGACAGGGCGGCCTGGGTAGAGGGACAGGGCGGCCTGGGTAGAGGGACAGGGGAGGCCTGGGTAGAGGGGCAGGGGAGGCCTGGGTAGAGGGACAGGGGAGGCCTGGGTAGAGGGACAGGGGAGGCCTGGGTAGAGGGACAGGGGAGGCCTGGGTAGAGGGACAGGGCGGCCTGGGTAGAGGGACAGGGGAGGCCTGGGTAGAGGGGCAGGGGAGGCCTGGGTAGAGGGACAGGGGAGGCCTGGGTAGAGCGGACAGGGGAGGCCTGGGTAGAGGGACAGGGGAGGCCTGGGTAGAGGGACAGGGGAGGCCTGGGTAGAGGGACAGGGGAGGCCTGGGTAGAGGGACAGGGGAGGCCTGGGTAGAGGGACAGGGCGGCCTGGGTAGAGGGACAGGGGAGGCCTGGGTAGAGGGACAGGGGAGGCCTGGGTAGAGGGACAGGGGAGGCCTGGGTAGAGGGACAGGGGAGGCCTGGGTAGAGGGACAGGGGAGGCCTGGGTAGAGCGGACGCCAGGACCTCGGGAGGGCTGAGAGCAGAATGAGAGCTCCATGTTAGCAGGAAGACAGACTTTCTGCTCATCAGAGAAGAGCACATAGAATTACACGTCACCATTTCACAGCACAACACCAGCATCATCATCATCATCATCATCATCATCTCTGGGCAAGATCTCCACGGATACTGCACAACACACTTCATGTGTGGCTGGAAGTGGCGTTTCACTCACATTAATAACAAACAATTTGATTTATTGCACAGTTCAGAACCAATGCCTTCACAACTGAGAGGTTCATCCACAAGAACAAGCAAACAGCCCCCTGACACCCTGGAATAATAGAACATTTGAACTCAATCTGATATTTTTAGAGGATGACAATTTGTTCATTTGGATGTCATAGACAATGAAGTAAAAGACAAAACACTGCAGGATGCAAATAGCCTATTTACATTTCAGAACCAAAGCATTTATTTACTCATTTAAATGTTCTAGTAAACAATGATAAAGATCTTTTTCTTCTTCAGACAGAATGTATTCTGAGGCATTAACATGAACATGGAAACAGGGCCAGTACATATATTTACTAGCATATATCCTGGTCTACAGTTCTTTGAGTACAATTATTTTGAGTGTATATATAATCAAACTGCAAAAAGAGTTTAAACAATTAAACATTTAATTTTAACATTTCATTGCTGTAATATATTATTTCTATTTTACTAATACAATATGTATTATAATTAAAAATTATATTGTGCATGTTTTCACAATTTTACTTGCATTAGTTTTCTAGAATTCACTTTTAAAAAATACATTATAATATATATTTGCATTTAAACATTAATTTAAATTTTCATTATATTGACATTCATACATAACAGTGTACTAAAAATAATCACATTACCATGTCACTGCACTACATAATTAATTTGAATAATAATATGGGGAGATAATGTATATATTCATACTAGTATATTAGTATTACTATATAGTATATATGTATTACTAATATACTAGTATTAAAATATGCTACAAGTATATTCTATAACATGATACTGTTATATTCCAAAATAGTAACTCATTTTAAATTATAGCACTATACATAAACAAAATTTAATAAATATACAATAAAAACCTTAATGCATTGTTGACTACAAATAATCAACTCACAATATCCCAATGTTTTTATAGTGCTCATCGTTTGGTATCAATTTCAATATTAGTTTAACTATATTGTTTACATGTGTTTTTGTGGTTTTTATTAATTAACCTCATACATTGTAGACATAGCTGAATTCTGTAAATCAGGCATTAAACTGTATTCCTTACATTTTTTTAGAATTTAAAAATAGTTTGGTGATAGATATGGAGATAATTGCAGCATGTTATTTATGTTTTCAATATACAACTATCTATGTAATGTGTTGTATATCTGCAGGATTTTCTTGTCAATGTATCAAGACTTATTGATGTTATACAGTCACCCCCACAGCTGAGGTCATCGGACTGGAGAAACATTTCTTAATATTTTAATTATTTTTCACCCTGAAGTTGCATCATAATAACATCATCACAAAATTATTCCAGATATGTATTTTCAACAAAATATGAGCCTCAAGTTCAACGTTTTAGTAGGAATTCAGAATTGTAAGTAGTCAAATAGAATGTGAATGTTGTGCAACTGAGCGAAATCAGTCTAGATGTGACTGGACAGTATTAATGCGATTCACTGGAAATGATGCATGTGTTTCTTTAGGAGGGCAGGGATCCTAATTATATTATTACAATTAGCATACCTAATTTTACTTAATATAATGTAGAGCCCTGTTAGCTATGGTATATGAAGACAAGGAATGATCAGACAATGCAGGAGAATCTGACCCTCTGTTAACCCAGACAAACTGCTATCCACCCCATCAATCAACGGATTAGCATCAAATCTCCTCCCCTGCACTAACACACCCACTCTGTCTGTCTGTCTGTCTCTCTCAAACACACACGCATTGGCCCATACTAGCATTATGCTAAGTTGTGTGTGTGTGTGTGTGGGTGGGTGTGTGTTTGTGTTTAGATTGGGCCTCTAAGGTGAAATGCTCATTTATCACCCAGGGTCACTGCCACCCATCACCAACATCCTGACCAGGCAGGCAGTATCAGAAGAAGAGAGAGATACCTATAGAGAGAGAGAGAGAGAGAGAGAGAGAGAGAGAGAGAGAGAGAGAGAGAGAGAGAGAGAGAGAGAGAGAGAGAGAGAGTTGTAAACAGGTCATGTTTTAAAGTTGAATTTGTAGCTTGATTTTATTGTGTAGCTTAAATTTTATGAAAAAAATAAAAAGATAATGCAAAATACTTTTTGGACGGTATATTTGGAGAGTGTGTGAAGGACCATTTGTTTTCTGTAAGGATGGAGACACAACTCTGCTTCTGCCTATTAGCGTAGCTGCCTGTGTCTAACCCCACACCCTGCGTCGTAGCCCTGGGGACCCCACGCCCTGTGCCTTAGCTCTGGGGACCCCACGCCCTGCATCTTAGCCCTGGGGACCCCACGCCCTGGGGACCCCGCGCCCTGCGTCTTAGCCCTGGGGACCCCGCACCCTGCACGCATTCATGTCCCTTCTCCCCCTGAGTCCATCAAGGGTCTGGAGATCTGAAATATCAGTCTTGAGATCTGAAATATCAGTCTGGAGATCTGAAATATCAGTCTGGAGATCTGAAATGCACCACTGTGTCAAATAAATTTAAAGAGACTAGGGTGAATCTGGATCAATAAAGCATCTTTGCAAAATTGTGACCTTCTGTTAGGAAACCTAAACTGAAACCTTATGAGATGGTGCAGAAGCCCCCATTTTGATGTACGAGCATGTCAGTGACTACATGGTTTATCTGCATCTATTTACCTCCGAGTCAGCTTCCACAGTGAGTTAAACCCCTTCTGCGGCCTGCGGGTCTGGGGTCTGGAGGAGAGGGAAGCCGCCGTGGCCTTGGACGGCATTAATGCGCTCTATCTGGATTCAATCAGATAGCAGAGTCCTGAAGTGACGCACAGCATCATCCCCGGAGAACGCAGAACACATGATACACGGCCTGCTGCTCGCACGGCGCAGGGGCGCACGCACACGAACACACACACACACGGTGACGGCGCACGCACACGAACACACACAGATGGTGACGAGGCACGGCAGGAAGACACACACACAGTGACGGGGCAGGAAGACCGGAGTGGTGCAAACCAATGGTGTCAGGCGTGGGAGGCAAGCTATACATGAATGGGTTATGCACGCAGTGCGTCAGTAAAGGGACGAAAGGGAAGAGAGGGGGAGAGAGAGAGAGAAGAAGGAGAGAGAGAGAGACAGAGGGAGAGAGACACAGGGGGGGGGGGGGGGGGGTTCATTAATAGCGTGGGATGTAGTTCCCCTTCTTTCCACATCTCCTACATCATCTCCAGTGTTCCAGTTTCTGGTGTGAGTCATACCCCATCGGGGAGCCACTAAATCTAGAGTTATAGGACAAGCAAGTAGATGAGGGCTTACTAAACAGAGCTGAACTGGTGAGGAAGAGGTTCACTAAGCGTTATAATTGTTTACTTCCACCGGGGGGCACCCCACTAGAGCATTGTCTCTGTCAGACCAACAGCAAGGCAGCATGGCCATCTATCTATAAACAGCATGAGTTTGTGTTTTGTGATTATGTGGTTGCCAGTCAGGAGTCCCTGATTGATGTTGTATCCAGCATTTGAAGGCCCTGACATGAAGTCAACAGCTGAGGTCAGGAACAGACGTAATTCATCTTCTACAAGTTATCTCCTGTCACATACTGAGTTATCACACTCCCACAAAAAATACTCACTGATTGAACCATCATCCTGTCTCCACTAACATCTGGCTTTGCTCCTGTAAATACTGCAAACATGGATTTCAACATATAACATGAAAGACTTTGAGAACCCCATACACTGCTCTGAACACTACAGGCGTTACATGATGCACAGGATAGCTGTAGAACTCACAACCAAACCAGATGACCAGAGTGACTGACACACACACACACACACACGCACACACACACACACACACACACACACACACACACACACACACACACACAAACATTCTTTTTTTCCATTCCTTCTAGGCACCAATTGACGCACATAGAGAATATAATCATCGTATCATGGCAGCGGTATCAGCACAAAACAAATAAAAAACCAAATACTCACCCAGGTTGGGAGAGGAATCCTGCTTGGGGGAGCCCCATGACTCAGTGACCTCCACACATCTTCAGGCAGTGCGAGGTCAGCGCACACACCACTCAGCACAGCGCTAAGCCCAAACTGCCCCTCTAAGTGGCTAGCCAGGCTGGAACTGCCCTTAGGTAAAAAATATAGACAGACAGACAGAGAGAAAGAAAGAAAGAAAGAAAGAAAGAAAGAAAGAAAGAAAGAAAGAAAGAAAGGGTTAATAGGGTCAAATGTAATTTCTATGAAAACAACAACGGTGATACACCAGGCGAGCTGCAGGGCGGCGATGACGAGCTCCCCTGCAACACCTCCAGCAGACGTCCAGATAAGCTGCAGATCCATTTACAATCACAGCTTCTGTTATTGAAGCTTTTTTTGCTCCGAATAAGTAAATAACCTCTAATACTCCTGCAGCTCTCTGTCTGCTTTGCTCTCATGTAAACCAGATGTTTCACTCTCCACACACACAAAAACATAAACACGCGCACACACACATCCACATGCGTCTGGCAGCACGCGGTAGGCTGGTGGGTGGCGGGGTGGGAGTGGGTGGAGGTGACACACACATATACACACACACACACACACACACACACACACACACACACACACACACACCCAGAAAAAAACATAACATGTATGGAAAAATTGTGAGATACTCATGAAGTACATGCACAGGTGTGATGTGTACAGGGAGGTTAAGCCTGAGCCTATCAGCAGCTAAACTGATTACTGAGATTATGGCCAAGCTTCAGGTGACGGGTTTTCACACACCTGTCCTCACCCTTCGTCTCTGTCATCATCTCTAGTATGATACTACAGTGGTGCAAATGAGTGGTCCAAAGTGCAAAGATGTAGTAAGAGAACGTGACCAAAGTAGACACATGGTGTGGGACCACTCACACTCTGACTGGGGTTATTTAACCTGTCAAAGGTCTGCATCAGGCAGAATTTACACTATTAGTGATGACAACAAAAACTGCAGTTCCCACAAAGCTTGGCGTGCAGGGCGAAGCCTCTTGGGAAATGAAGTTTTTGTTGCTTTCATTTAGGCAACAGCATTAGATGCTTTAGAAGTGGACCAAGACACAAACTCCAGACAGGCCCTGTGGATCACTGCACTTTAAGTGCATGATTTATTACCAGTTACAAACAAGGCAAACACAGAGGTCAGAACAGCGCAGAGAACAGTGAAGGATTGGCCCTGCCCACCATCGTCTGAAGTGTGCCGGCGTGGTGAAGTTCACCCGCGTTCACTCTCATTTTTCTGCCACAATAACAAACAGAGGCCGTGTGATGTGGCAGGTCGGCAGAGGACCTGCCACACATCCATCACTGAACCTGGAGGACAAAAGTCGCCGGCTGGTGATGTAACGCGATCAATAGGCCCCAAACACTCACCCACTCCGTCGCACAAGTGCAGATGGCAACCTATGAGTCTTCCCATTCAACACTACCATGCCAAATGAGCTCTAATTAGCTCACGGTAAATCAAATAATCATTACGGATCTCTCCTTTTCACTGACAGGTTATAATAATTCCCGGACGGTAGTTGTATATACGCTGGAGATGGGGGTTAATATATGTTAACAGAAACAGAAGTGCTGAAATCTCACAGCATGTGTTTGACTCAGGAGGGCTGCCCTGCACACCCCCTCATACCCCCCCCCACCCACCCCCATGCCCCCCCATGCCTCCCCAATGCCTCCCCTGACACAGCTCTCGCGTCATTGAGGTGAGGTAAGAGTCACAGGCTAAAAAAAGCTTCTCGCCACATTTTCCCTACAGCCCTTTCCAACCGAGCCTCTGCTGTGTTCCTCCCCGCACCAGGTGTGTGTGGTGTGTGTGTGTGTGTGTGGTTGGAGGTGACCCGGACCTGAGCGTCTGGTTTTACTGGCCGTCTCCCAGTGGTGCGTTCCGCGTGGCCACGCAGGACGCCTTCCAACACTGTGGCCTTTGTGCGGTGCGTGGGAAGAGCCCGGCGTCCGGCAGCACGCGGTGGGCTGGTGGCCGGCGGGGGAGGCGGGTGGGGGGTTAGAGGTGAAAGGGCATGAAGACCAGTGGGTGTCTGCTTTCTATTCGCAAGAGAGCAACGTTGGTTTCAGCCACTGTGGAGGTGTGTGTGCACAGGTCTAAGACTCACTGATAGACGGCCTCTCCCTCTGCTTGTGTGTGTGTGTGTGTGTGTGTGTGTGTGTGTGTACAAGCATCTCTCCTTTCTCTCTGCTGTCTCCATAAGAGGATGGATGCAGGATGGGTAATTAACAGGCATCTGGAAGCCATTGGAGAGTCAGGGCCCCTAAAGCAAAGAGCTCCTGTGTCCTTATCAAGCCAGACCCCAGTCTCTTACACACACACACGCACACACACACACACACACACACACACACTGCTAGATCAAAAGACATAATAAGGCAAGTATATGCACATATGAAATCTGCTTTTCTACAAAAAGCCATAATGCGAAGCTCAGGTAGCCCAGTGTTGTCTGTGAGAGATGCTGCTCCTCTCTGGAGATTCAGATCAGTGTGCCTCCAGCAGCAGAGAGGAGAGAAGAGGAGAGAGGAGAGAGGAGAGAGGAGAGGGCCCTGGACACAGGATTATTGAATGAGACAGACCCCGAGGGCCAAAGGAAGTCCCGCCACATGAGCTGGTTCAGAAGGCCCCGTCTCTCTTCCCGTCAGTCATGATCTACTATAATGAGGGAGATGAAGGAGAGAGACAGAAACTCCAGGCTTTTCATAAATCAAAGACACATACGGTTCATTATAGAATAAAGTGTGTGTGTGTGTGTGTGTGTGTGTGTGTGTGTGTGTGTGTGTGTGTGTGTGTGTGTGTGTGTGTGTGTTTTCTGTAGTCCTAGTATCAGACTGAGCTGTCCCTTGGTCATCCATCAGGGCTGTGCTAGTGTGGCTAAGTCTTATCACACTTAAACCTAGCTCGACCCAGGAGTCTGGCAGTGATGCATCACTGGAGAGGCAGAGGTGAGGACATCGTCACCCACAGCACCCCACATACACACCAGAGAGAGCGGCGAGCTGAGCTACACACACACCAGGGAGACCAGCAAAAACACTGACCAGAAAGACCAGTGCTGCATCCACACTCACACAGGCCTGAGAGATCAGCAGACACACAGAGAGACTAGCAGAACACCAAAGACCAGACAACTGAAGGCCACACTGCCAAGGTTCATGGAGGCCATACAAACTGGCAAGCATGCAGTAGAGTTTTCAGATATCGAACTAAATATCAAAGTGTTACAAAACATGCCTCGTCACCCTTGACTTGTTCCCTCTGTGTTTATCCTCAATTAAGATAAGCTTGAGTCACGCTCTTTATATGCTGTTTCCCCATTCAGAAATCAGACTCCAATAAATCCACACTGACTCATTCTCAGTCACAGTGTCTGCCATACACACACGCATATGCACGCACACACACACACACACACACACACACACACACACACACACACACACACACACACACACACACACACACACAGTCTCAGTCTCTCTAGGAAAACAGGACAGAGGGGAGTCTTACAATGACTCAAGCATGGCCCTCAATCTATTTCAAGTTTATAACACAGAAAGCAACCAAGTCTCTGTGTGTGTGTGTGTGTGTGTGTGTGTGTGTGTGTGTGTGTGTGTGTGTGTGTGTGTGTGTGTGTGTGTGTGTGTGTGCGTGTGTGTGCGTGTGTGTGCGTGTGTGTGTGTCTGCCATCCTCTGAATGTGTGGCTTTGTGGAGATCAGGTGGGCTTCACAGTGTAGCTGATGGCACCTCACTGACAGGGCCTGACAGAGCCGCTCCCCCTCTCTCCTGCCCTGCTCTTTGG
>NC_135212.1:26527914-26532914 GCF_052324685.1 Brachyhypopomus gauderio
GAGAGGGAGGGGGAGAGAGAGAGATTAGAGAGAGGCAGACACAGAGAAAGAGAATTTATGACTCATGTACTCTAATGTTGTATTCTGAGATAAGGCTCTTCCACCAGCATATTACGTGTGGTTTATTGAGTGACTGGAGTGGACTCAGAATGTGTGGGGCAGTGGGGGGGTGTGGGAACAGTGTGTGGTTTAGGGCTTCAAGCTAAAGCATCTCACAGCAGCATATCAAGTGCTGCTCAAAAGGTCAATGCAGAAATGCAAAGCCACGTCATGCTGAGTCATGTTTCGACTTTTATAGCGTTCTTAACTTGGACAGTGCTGTGCGATCTTTTTCAGGCCATGTCTCTGCAAAAGCATGTGAAGACATGAGCCCTATACCTGAGAAACAAACACACACACAGAGCACAACACAGCAGGTTCAGGCCGTGGCGTTGCAGAGGGTCTCCGAGTGTCTGCAGCGAGCAGGTCTGAACGACAAAGTTTATCCTCATCACTGAACACTGGTCATGCAAATTCACCAGTCTGCACATGAGACTCTTTTTCTCGTGAGCGTGTGAAGGCCATATTGCTGAACACGCAGTGACAATAGTTTGGAACTTCTCTGATTTCAGCAAAAGACATCTGACTCATCTGGAGAGAGGCACGGAGAGTAGAAGGAGTGAGATGGAAAAGAGAAAGACAGAGGAAGTGAGAGGGAGAGAGAGAGAAAGCGTGAGAAAGAGAGGGAGAGAATAAGAGAGAGGGAGAAGAGATCTAAATGAGGATCAGACGTGGCAGGCGGACCCCCAGTCTTGTGCTGCGTAGGCAGGCGGCTGTCGCCCCCATTTCCTCAAGAAGACTAAAACAAACAATCTGAGGCCTTGTTTCCTGCCGCCTGCACCATGTTCCACCACACAAAGACGAGGACCATCCAACGGAAAAAAGAGAGGAGCGAGAAAAAATGGAAACAGCAAACAGACACAGATGAGGCGGCGAGTTGAAGGTTGGAGAGTGGGCCGGGACAGGGCCGGGGCGAGTGGGCCGGGACAGGGCCGGGGCGAGTGGGCCGGGGGGAGTGGGCCGGGACAGGGCCGGGGCGAGTGGGCCGGGGGAGTGGGCCGGGACAGGGCCGGGGCGAGTGGAACGGGGGAAGTGGGCCGGGACAGGGCCGGGGCGAGTGGGCCGGGGCGAGTGGGCCGGGGGGAGTGGGCCGGGACAGGGCCGGGGCGAGTGGGCCGGGACAGGGCCGGGGCGAGTGGACCGGGGGAGTGGGCCGGGACAGGGCCGGGGCGAGTGGGCCGGGACAGGGCCGGGGTGCAGCCGCAATAGGGCCCGGGACAGGGCCGGGGTGCGGCCACAGGCTGCTAGCGGACCCGTCCTGGTGCCGGCAGGACAGCTGGATGCGGTTCCTCGCCCTGCCAGGATCCACCGCTCCCCACACGCCTGAGAGGACAGGATACCGGCACAACGTGCAGCACATTCTGAGGAACGAAAGAGCAAAAAAAAAATCCAGATGCAATGAAATGAACATCTATAAATAGGTAGAAAGAGAGAGAGAAAGAACACGCCACATCAGTCCTTTTAAAACAAAAACGTAGTTAGAAAATAAACAAATCTGCAAGGAATTCCATAAGATTCAATTCAATTAAAGAATTCAATTTTAAATAACTAACATTTTAATAAAGTGTTGTGAAATAATCATTCCTTATTTTAAAAATTATCTTTCAAAATGTGGCCACATAGTAACTTGATAAGAAAACAAATCTACTGTAGTTTCCCTATTAGATTAAACAATATCAATAAATGTAACATAATTCTAACCATCATTTATTTTTCTAAAGCAATAACATAGTTGTGTAGTGGGCAATGATAGTAATGCACTAATGCAAGACTATAAAACTATAAAGTTCATATAAAAGCACTGTACATACAAATGTGACCATTATGGATTACAGTATGTATCCATATCTTCACATAGTAAGTAAGTAAGTAAAGTAAGTAAAATACATTTATATAGCACTTTTCACAGACACAAGCCACAAAGTGCTTTACAACGGAAAATAAAATAAAATAAATCAAAGACACAAAAACACACACTATAAAACAGAAATAAAATACAGTGTACAAGGTCAACGGCTGCAACCTCCACCACTAACTAAATGCCTGCGTAAAAAGGAAAGTCTTTAGCTGTTTTTTAAAAGTATCTACAGTGTCAGCTGATCTTAAATGTGGAGAAAGTGTGTTCCACAGTTTTGGAGCAACCACCTTAAATGCTCGGTCTCCACGAGTCTTTAGACATGAGCGTGGCACAGACAGTAAACTCAGGTTGTTTGACCTGAGTAATCGTGATGAAGTGTAGGGGTGGAGCAGGTCAGCGACATACACAGGAGCTGTGTTGTGTAGTGCTCTGTATGTTAAAGTTAAAATCTTGAACTGGATCCTGAATTCTACAGGAAGCCAGTGTAAGGATTTTAAAATGGGTGTTATGTGAGACCGTCTGCTTGACTTGGTCAGTAACCTCGCTGCAGCGTTTTGAATTATCTGTAAACGACCACGAGCTGATACACTGAGAGATGAAAACAAGGCATTACAGTAGTCTATGCGAGATGAAATAAACGCATGGATCAGCATCTCTAGATCTGCTGTTGAAACCATAGATCTCAGTTTACTGATATTTCTCAAGTGGAAGAAACAGGATCTTGACAGCTGTTTAACATGAGAATCAAATGCTAAAGACTGATCGAAGATAACTCCCAGATTTCGGAGACTAGTGTGGACAGCAGAGGAAAGAAGTCCAAGATTTTGCTTAATCGTTTGACTAAGCCTATCAGGAGCAATGATCAATACCTCAGTCTATCTTGAACATAGGTTCAGAGCATCAGTAATGTGTTAAAAATGTACAGTCCCGTTACATCATAAATTATCTAAATCATTTGTTCAGTTATCCAGTCGAAAATACACAATATATTACATAAATAGAAAAAATAATAAAGCAATATAAGCTAAATTAATAAGTATTGTTTATTAAAACTGTTGTCTCATAAGATTGATTAAACTTCATATTTATTAAACTTATTAATGAAATATTCTAAGTGAATTAATTTCGAGTGAATTAAATACTCTGATGTGGCAGCATTACAAGTTCTTGAAGATGACAGAACAGGTGCTGCAGAGGAAATGTCTCCACTCTCTCTTCTCTCTTCCTATCACCACCTAGGCCCACCCCCACCTCTCTCCACCATCTCTCTCACACACACACACACACACACACACACACACACACACTCACACACACACACACACGCACATACACACACACACACACACTCACACACACACACACACACACACACACACACACACACACACACACACACACACACACACCCCACCCCCACCTCTCTCCACCATCTCTCTCCTCTCTTACTCTCTCTCTCTCTCTCTCTCACACACACACACACACACACACACACACACACACACACACACACACACACACACACACACACACACACACACTCTTGCCACTTACCATACAATCCACATGCTCACGCAGCCCCAGGCCCGGAGTGCCGACCGCCCCAGGGGGCAGGACATGGTGGGGCACTGGCTCTGGGCCACTCTCCCTCTGTCACGCAGCAACTGTAATTACACCGAGTATGGCTGCATGAATGTGTGTGTGCATGAATGTGTGTGTGCAAGACTGCGTGTGTGTGTGTGTGTGTGTGTGTATACGCACAAAAGTTTAAAGCATGTGAGTGAGTGAGCAAATGTGTGTGTGTGTGTGTGTGTGCACAAGTTTGTACGTGTTTGCGCATGTGTGTGTGTGTGTGTGTGTGTGTGTGTGTGTTTGTGTGTGTTTCGGCCAAACGCGTCCTCGTTCTTCTCGGGGGAGCTCCAGTTACAGTCGCGTCAGGGGCCAGACAAGCTGGGGATTCTTTCAACGAGCAAATTACAAGCAATTAGGGAACGAAAAAAGGATAACATTGGAAAGGCAGGGAGGAGGGGTGGAGCAGGGAGGAGGGGTGGAGCAGGGAGGAGGGGTGGAGCAGGGAGGCGGGGTGGGGCAGGGAGGCGGGGTGGGGCAGGGAGGAGGGGTGGAGCAGGGAGGAGGGGTGGAGCAGGGAGGAGGGGTGGGGCAGGGAGGCGGGGTGGGGCAGGGAGGAGGGGTGGAGCAGGGAGGAGGGGTGGAGCAGGGAGGAGGGGTGGGGCAGGGAGGCGGGGTGGGGTGCGGGTTAAGAGGTGTGCGGGCGGGGTGGGGCAGGGAGGCGGGGTGGGGCAGGGAGGCGGGGTGGAGCAGGGAGGAGGGGTGGAGCAGGGAGGAGGGGTGGGGTGCGGGTTAAGAGGTGTGCGGGCGGGGTGGCTGGCTGGAGAGAGGAGGGGACTGGGAGGGTGTTACAGAGAGGCCAAACCTCATCAGCGCCCCCTGTGTGACATGGCAGCTCCCCTAGCTGTAAGTGACCTGCCCTGACCTCCACCCAAGCCCTGAGGGCCCGTCCTTAGCCGGGCCGTTGACCCCAGTGTAGACGCGGCAGACTGTGATAAGCTAACGAGCGCCGCCATCTGAGGGGGGATTATTTAACGAGCTGTCCACTTGGAGCGTGTGATGGAGGCTGAGATGAGGTGGACGTAAACACGTAGATGAAATGACACGGTGAGGCAACACCAGGGATGGGATCAACTGACCGCTAACGTTATGGGAACGTACTTGCTAGGTGGAGAAAGGACATCGGATGTGTACGGATGAGGGGGGGGGGGGGGGGGGGGGGTAGCCAAGGAAGAGGGTTCAAGCGTTCATGTGCTGTCGCTGTGTAATAACACCTACACACACACTCACCACCACAGACGTATATACACAAACAACCACGAGCACTCAAACGCAGTTACTCACATACCTTCAAACACACACGCAAGCACGAATATACAAACGCTCGCACAAATCACACCCACGCCACAGTCACCAGTTACACACCCCCTGCTCGGCAGAGTGGTTTGCACGCAAACCAACCCCAAGATGATCA